>NW_007246704.1:4333-15238 GCF_000164805.1 Carlito syrichta | reverse complement strand
CATGCGCTACCACGCCCGGCTAATTTTTTGATTTATTGTAGAGATGAGGTCTCGCCAAGTTGCCCAGGTGGGTCTCGAATCTGCTCACCTCAGCCTCCCAAGGCACGGGATTACAGGCTGAGCCACCGAGCCCGGCTCAAACTGAGCATTCTTTGCAGTTCTTTGCAGTCCTCTTGACCCAGGTCCTAACCACAGAGGATGATGGGAGTGTGGACATGCTGGCCTAGGGTCAGCCATGCAGTGGGTACCCAAAAAACACAGAAGATCAAAGCCCCTGGAGGAGGGGCTTGTGGGAGCCTATGGGGGCTGACGGCAAGTGAGAGACGCTTAGTGCTTACATAATAAGAAAAACAAACAAACAAAATAAGAAAAAACAAGCTGTTTTCTTGACTATCTGCTCAGCCCTCAACATGGGACACTTCTGCAGCCAGATGCCTGGGAGCTGCTGGCCCCTAGAATTCTCCAGTTGTCAGTGATTGGCAACTACATGTCCGGCAGTTCAGCTCGGTTCTGACACTGCCAGGGAAAGTATAGGTTCCACAGGTTGAGAGCTCAGTCCCCCTGAGCACCCTACAGTCTCTGGCTGCCCTCCCAGGGCTCCGAAATACCGTCCAGGAAGTCTGGGTCACAGTCAGTGTCCTAGTTTCCGGTGGATGCTGTAACAAATGACCACAAACTTAGTGGCTTAGAACAACAGAAACTTATGATCTCATAGTCCTGGGGTCAGAGTCTGAGGCAGGCCTTGCTGGCAGTAAAGCCCCTCAGTTCAGGTGCCAGTTGCAAGCCCCAGGTTGTTGCCTGTGCTTCTGATTGACTGGCATACATCGGCATTCCCACAAGCCCCTTTTTGGATTGGATGATCTGCTGGGAAGGTTCAGAGAACTCCGGGAAGCATGATTACCCATGTGTTATTTACTGAAGGGTATGGGAAAGGATACAGATGAAGAGGCATGTGGGGTGAGGTCTGAGAGAATCCCAAGCACAGGAGCTTCTGTCCCCATGGAACTGGGGTATGCTCCTCTCCTGGCGTGCGGCTATGTTCACCAAACTGAAGACACTCTGAACCCCATAGCTCAGGGATTTTTTTTTTTTTTTTTAGTTGAAGTCGCACTCTGTTGCCCGGGCTGGAGTGCAGTAGCATGCTCACAGCCACTCCAGGGTCGACCTGCTGGGCCCCAGCGATCCTTCCACCTCAGCCTTCCAAGTATCTGGAACTACGGATGCACACCACCACGCCTGGTTAATTTTTTTTTTTACTGTAGAGATGAGGTCTTGCCAAGTTTCCCAGGCTGTTCTCGAACCTGTGGTCTCAGGCAATCCCCTCACCTCGGCCTCCCAAAGTGCTGGGACTACAGGCTTGAGCCACCACACTCGGCCAGCTCAGGGATTTTTATAGAGGCTTCATCATGGAAGCATGGAAGCCTTTCTCTCCTACACAGAGGTTGGAGGTGTGTGTGGGGCTGAAGTTTCCAAGTTTCTAACCGTGACTTGGTCTTTCTGGTGACCAGCCTCAACCAGGAACCCAGGAGCCCACCGAGAGTTCCGTCATTAGAACAGAACACATTCCTATCTCCCAGGAGATTCCAAGGGATTAGGAGCTCTGTGCCAGGAACTGAGGATAAAAACCAAAATATGTACCTTTCTTTCTTCTTTTTTTTGAGTTGCAGTTTTTATTTTCCAGACTGGAGTGCAGTGGCACACTCATAGCCACTGCAGCCTCCATCTGCTAGGCTCAGGCAGTCCTTCCACCTCAGCTTTCCAAGTAGCTAGAATTATAGGCACACGTCAGCGTGCCCAGCTGATCTTCTGATTTATTGTAAAGACAAGGTTTCGCCATGTTGCTCGGGCTGGTCTCGAAACCCTGGGCTCAGGTAATCCTCTCGCCTCTGCTTCCCAAAGTGCTGGGATTACAGGTTGAGCCACCGCACCTAGCAATATGCACCTTTGTTATTGTCAATCACGGTACTGCAGTCCACCTTGGTCTCAGATGTGGCCTCCTTACAGCAAAAGGTCACACAACTCGAGAGGTCCTGGCATACAGCTAGGTCTCACTCAGCCATTAGCAGTTAGTCCAGACTCTTCACATGTCACATGAAAATGTCCCCAGGGCGAGGCCACTCATGTTTGCAGGCTTCTACGGATGTAATCAGTTTCCAAAGCAGAAGTGGTCTTGGCAGGTGTCTGGTGTGACGACCTCAGAGACACGGGTATCTTGTGCTCAGAACTCTACTGAGGGGTTAACGTATCGCTGGGCTTCCCCACTGTGTTACTCACACATTCCTTCCTTTATCCTAGCTTCTCGGCATCCATCTCCCGCTCAGGCCCAAACTCTCCCTCTCTGGGGAGACGTGGGGTGCGGCCGCTGTGCTGGCTAGATGGCAGCAGTGGTGCTTGTCCTGCTGGTCCCGCCCCGGTCCTCCCCCTGCAGACAGGGAGAGGGCACGGCTGCAGAACCTCCAGACCATGTCACTGTCTTCACTGTAAATCCTCACTGCCAAATGGGGTGGAAGCAAATGCCCCCTCAGGCCCTTGGGAATTCTGGTACAACCTTTAAAAACAGGTTCTTGCTTAGGAATCCTCCCTGCTGCTGGCACCTGAGTTGCAACCCTGGTCCTGCGGCAGCTGCGTCAGGCAGGAAAAAGAAAAAAAAATGGACGTGATGTGGGGAAGACAGGAAAAAAAGTCCAGGCATCATACCAGCATCCTCCTCCTCTGGCAAGAACAGCACAGACAGGCCAAGGAGATGTGATCAGATGTACGTAGGGGAAGGTCCCTCTGGCTGTTCTGTGGCGAATCCGCAGGAGAGGAACAAGACAGAAGGCCACCCAGGAGGCAAACTGCAGTTGTTCACGTGAGAGCAGTGGTGGCCGGCACTGGGGGGTGGCAGCAGTGGAGGAAAGGGATGTCTTTGAGAGAGGAGGGGTGGCTGGCAGCCAGTGGGAAGGCCCTGCACTCCAGAATGAGCCCAGACCTGGCTGTGGTCGTGACTTCAGGATTTGCCTTCCAGGAGGCTTTAGGATCAGCACAGTGGCTGGGGACCCCAGGGCTGGGGTGGCTCAAACCCAGCCAAGGGTGAGGCTGAGACAAGACAAAGGCTGAAGAGCCCGAGTCCCCGAGTGTGTTTAAGGGACCTTTCTATCATGTTGTTCTTTCCAGACCGAATTCCCGAGGAGGCGTAAGGAGGCCTTCCTGAGGAGGGGCTGGAGGAAGCTTCTGACCCACTGAAGCATGTTCTTGATCCATCTGGGCAGGAGGGAGGATGATTGGCGAGCTTTCCAGAGGGTGTTTGGGGTCCAGGCACCCTCTCTGGCCCTAGAGACGAGGCCTTCATCCAGGCAGGGGCTGGGGGGACTGTCCCCCAAGTGTATGACGGCATGAGTGGTGAGGGCAGTGGGGAGTGTCCTGAGCTCAGGCCTGCCTCCTCTCACCGGCCAGGTTCTGGGGAACTGGAGCCAGGCCTGCAGCTCTGGGGCATCTAGGCAGCCACTGTCTCCCCTCCAGCCTGTTCTCTGCCAAGAAACAGGCAACCATATCCCCTGCTGTTACATGCTGAACTGGGCCTCCCAAACTCGCATGTGTTGAAGCCTTAACCCCCCAGGATCTCAAGACGTGTGGCAGGGACTTTTATTTTTATTTTTTGAGTTGGAATCTGTCGCCCAGGCTGGAGTGCAGTGACACACTCATAGCCACCGCAGCCTCAACTGGCTGGGCTCAGGCAATCCTTCCATCTCAGCCTTTCAAGTAGCTGGAACTGCAGACACGCGCTACCGTGCCCGGCTAATTTTTTGATTTATTGTAGAGACAAGGTCTCACCAAGTTGTCTAGCCTGGTCTCAAACCCCTGGACTCAGGCAATCCTCTTGCCTCGGCCTCCAAAGTACTGGGATTACAGGCTTGAGACATTGCACCAGGCAAGGCAGGAGGGTCTTTAAAGAGGTAATTAAGCTAAAACAAGGCCATTAGGCTGGGCCTTACTCCAATATGATTGGTGTCCTTCTAGAAAGAGATCAGGACACAGACTCCTATACAGTGAAGACCACGTGTGGACTCCTGGAGAAGACGACCGTCTACACAGCAAGGGAGGAGGCCTGGCAGACACCAGCCCTGCCGACACCCTGACCTGACTCCCAGCCTTCCTTGTGAGGAAACATGTTTCTCTTGTTTAAATCACCCACTCTGGTGCTTTATTCCAGCAGCCCTGGCCACACATGCAGAGTCACCACCACAGTGAACACACATTGAAGGTAACTGTGCACCAGGCCTGTGTCACTTTGTAATCCTCACGGCCCGGCTATGATCAGCCTGGCTGTCCACCTACCAGCTGTGTGATCTGGTTAAGTTACTTTGCCTCTCTGGGCCCTAGTGCCTTCACCTGTTCTCTAGGCTAGAATAGTACCCACATTCCAGGGCGGTTTTAGGGAGTGATTTACAGTGTAGAGAGAACTTAGAGACGTTCCTGGGATGTAGCTGGTGCTCAGTGAATGCTTACTCTTCTCACTTTACAAATATGGGAATGGAAGTTCTGAGAAGTTAAGTAACTTGCCCAAGAACACACAGGTAGCAAGCAGTGGAGCCAGGATTTGAACATAGGCAAGGCTTCCTCCCTTCCTCCCCCTGCTTCCCAGGCAAGAGTGGCCACCCCTGCGACTCACACTGTCATTCCACCAGAGCTCAGCTTGCCATGCTTCTGTATCATCTCTTGGAGTACAGCAACCCCAGCTCTGAACACAGGCCTTGTTTGGGAACCAAGCTCCAGCTGCACTCAGCCTGAGGCTGTCCTGGGCCCTGCCCTCTCAGCTTTCCTCCTCTAACTCCCTGCAGACCTATGCAGTGGGCAGGGCAGGGGAAATGAGGTTCAGAGAGGGGAGCGGCTTGCCCAAGGACACATAGCTGGTAAGGGCAGACTAGGGAGGGGAACCCTGTGCTGCCTGTAGCCCTAGATCTCATCCTCTAGCTCACCATGCCAGGCAGCCCCCAAGGGAGTCAGAATGGTGCCCAGGGTCCTAGGAGGGGACCAGCGCGTCCTGACACTGTGTGGTCTGTTCCCTGGGTATAGGCCTGTACCTGCATCCCCAAATGCTCTGTAACCCTATGTCTGCTGAGGTGACAGCCAGGTGTATCTGTACACCACCCCAGGAGTGCAGAGGCCCCTGAGCTCAGAGTCCTGTGTGACAAGGAGAGCTGCGACGGATGTCTCGGAGATCCGTGGCCCTCTCTGGAGAGACCTGTGTCCGGAAATGCATGGGCACTTGTGACCTGTCTCGTGTCTACTTGGTCGGCAGTGGTCCAGCCCATGCTTCCTGCGTCCTCTCAGGCCCTAATCAGAAGGCCAGGTGGTTATGTAGGTTATGGTGAGAACAGCCAGGAAATCTAGCCTGCCTGGAGGGCCCACAGTCAGCCTTCTAGCCACCAAGGCCTGAAGGGTAGGTACCTGGTCCTTAGACCACAGACTAACAGCAAAGCAGGCCTGGGGGGCTCCCCGTGTCCCCTTGCCTCCTCACCCACATTGGCCTTAGACATCTGAGATGCTGGGGTTGATTTTGTTTTTTTCAAAAAGGCCTGCAAACCAAGAAGGGGTTAAGCAGCTCCCAGCTTGACCTGTGAAAACAGATGCTGTCCTCCCATTGACCACCCACAGATCTCCATGTCTGGCCTGTGCTGCCGGGAGGTCTCTGGGTCTCTACAACCACCCATGTGGTCTCTCTCTCAGCAGTCTTGCTCCTTCTTTGCAGCCTGGGCGAGCTCTCTGCCCTAGTTGGTACCTACCTTAAAATCCTTGTAAGTGGTTTTCCATCACTGGTTCTGTGGTCCACCCAATCCAGCCCCTACCAGCCTACCCATGCCATGCGGACTTTCCACTCAAATGTGCCGCTCTCTGGGCCTGCAGGCCTGGGAGCACCCTCTCAGCGTGAAATGCCTTCCTGGCTCCCTGCTTTCCCCCATACCTACCCCATGGACATACCAACAGATCATAGCCCTTTTTTTTTTTTGCTGGGCCCACCTGGAGGCTGGTCCCAGCAAAAAAGGGCAGAGAAGCACTGGCAGCTGCTTTTGACTCTGTGACTTGAATTTGGCCTTGCAAAACAAACACACTTGCTTTCAGGACTGGGACAGTGGGCAGCTCCCGAGGGATGGGCTTGGATGACGTGAGGTGGGGGTCCCAGACTTCACAGTTGAGGCCAGCTGTGGAGTGAGGTTCTCTGCTCTGAGCCTCAGCATCGCCTACTTTCATTAAAGGTGGATTGGTCAGGTCTCTCTTTTCACAGCGAATGGCAAAAATTCACCCCAAACTTATCTGGGGGACTGAATCAACTTAAGGCTTCTGTGTGTATTGCCCTGGGAATGCCTGGGCAGCCGCAGAGAGGAGGTATGGTCAGCCCATTTGGCTGATGAGAAGGCCAGCAGTGTGACTCCCCCGGGGAGACACACAGTCTGGAAGGAGCAGAGCTAGTTTTGGAACCCAGGACCCAGGTGTATCTGACTCCCCCTATCAGGGTAGGGGATGCCGTCAGGGGCTGGGTTTAAAGTCATGATGTGCCGCGAGTGATGTGGTGACCTAGAGCCCAGACTAGCCTGGACTTTAGCCCAGCTAAAGGAACTCACGTCAAAAGAAAAGTTGTACACAAGTATGCTGGCCCGTGAGGACCAGGCCCCGCTTGCAGCCTCGTGGCCCCTTGTGAGTCAAGTTCTCCCCTGGGTTTCTCCCCTTGGTTTCTCCGATGCCGGCGGGAAAGGAGCCCGCGGGCGGGCGGGGTCACTGCCTAGACCGGCCGGCAGGGGGCGCCCGACCCAGCGCACTGACCGCCGCCTCCCGGGGCAGGTCTCCAGCCCCACCCCCTGGGAACAATCCCGGACTGTCATTCCCGCCCCTTGCGGGCCAGGCCGCACCCTGACCTCTCCGCGCCCCCCGTCCAGCTCCCCGTGGGCCCCCGCCCTCCTTCCGCCCCTGCGCTGGCCCCTCGACCCTCCGATCTCACCCCTGGCTCCGCCGCCAGGTCCTCCCCCACTCCGCCTGCTGGGCGGCTCCGCGGCGGGGAGCCGGGCCTCGGATGCCCCGCCCTGGGGCCCGCGCCCTGCTCTCCCATCTCAGCAGCTCCCCTTCCTCCGCCCCTCCTCCCGCCCCCACCCCCGCTGCGGCGGCTTCCTCCTCCTCCCACCCCCCGTGGCTCTGGAATTCCTGGTGGAGCCTCCTCCCCGCCCAGCCTGCACCCGCGCGTGCATAAGTACCGCGGAGTGGGCCGCCTGGTGTGCAGGACGTGGCGGGGGCGTGCACGCAGACGAGGGGCCGCGTGGACCTGCCTGGGTGCTTTAACGTGCACACGAGCGTGTTTCTGCATCCAACTGTGTTTATACACCGGCGTATAATTTTTTGTGCACACACACTCAGTGACGCTTGGGGAAACTTTCTGAAAATCCTGGGCTGGCAGTTTAAATATAAAAAGGCTTTGTTTAATGCCAGAAGCATTTCCCCCGTTCTGGGAGTCCCAGAGCATTCACCTGCTCCCTCCTCCTCCCATGAAAGACCTGGAGGCCTTGGCCTGCTTTGGGGCAGAGGGGGTGGGAACTGGCGGACGTGCTCCAAAGAAGAGCCTCTTTTATCATCGGCCGCCGCCTATGCCCTCCCCAACCTCCCAAAGGCTTTCTGAGGCACCTTCCAAACCTCCCCAGTCTCTGGCTCTCTCCTGGGGCTGTTTAGCTTTGAATCTTCCTCCTCAAATATCTGGGAGTATTCCGATGATGCCAGTGTCATTTTGGCTGTGGGATTCGGGTTGCTAGTGGCCAGGATGTGGAAGACTCAGGGGGGGGAGGGGGGGGGGGGGAGGGTTCTGGCGGTGTTGTGGGGAAAGATGGACAAGGACAGGAAACTCAGATGGGGGAGTGGAGTGACCTGGAGAGGGGTCATCTTCTCCCTGAGTCCACCATGTACAATGGGGATAATACATGCCCCATACATTTGCTTCTTCTTAATCCCTATATTGTACTGTTAGTGCTC
Source organism: Carlito syrichta (assembly GCF_000164805.1). Taxonomy (NCBI): domain Eukaryota; kingdom Metazoa; phylum Chordata; class Mammalia; order Primates; family Tarsiidae; genus Carlito; species Carlito syrichta. The sequence goes on along the minus strand of NW_007246704.1, from coordinate 7,246 downwards.
AGACCTGTCTGGCACACAGTAGGTACAAATCAGCACAGTCATTTACCATTTTTTGGAGTCAGAGGTACAGCGTGTATGTAAGAGCATACACTCTGGATCTGGGCCCAGATTCTGGCCCCACAGTTTTCTTAGTATGACTTTATGTAAATTTCTGTGTGGAAAGAGATTTCTTTCCTTCTCTGTTTAGTGGAGCCAATGGTGGTTACACACCTCCCAAGATTCTTATAAGGATTAAACGAGTCAATTTACATAAGCACTAGAACAGTACCTGGCATATATAAGTGCTGTGTAAGTTTCACTTTTTATTAGCCCTGTAGAACAGGGTTGGCTCCACCTGGTTTTATACAACCCTCCCTCGAGCTGAGTATTTCATACATTTTTTAAATGTTGCAGGAAAAAGAATACTCATATTTCAGGATGCATGAAAACTATACAGAATTCAAATTTCAGTGTCCATAAACAAAGTTGTTTTTTTATTTTTATTTTTTGAGTTGGAGTCTCACTCTGTCGCCCAGACTGGAGTGCAGTGGCACGCTCCCGGCCACCGCAGCCTCGACCTGCTGGGCTCCGGCGATCCCTCTGCCTCAGCCTTCCAAGTAGCTAGAACTACAGGCAAGTGCTACCACGCCAGGCTAATTTTTTGATTTATTGTAGAGATGAGGTCTCGCCAAGCTGCGAGTCCTCGAACCCGCGGGCTCAGGCAATCCACTCACCTTGGTCTCCCAAAGCACCGGATTACAGGCTGAGCCACTGAGCCCGGCTCATAAATAAAGTTTTATTGGCATGCAGCCACACCCATTCACACCACAAAGGCAGTTAAGTAGTTTCAACAGAGACCTTACGCACTGAAAAGCCAAAAATATTTGCTATCTGACCTTTAGAGAAAAAGTTTGCCAAGCCCTGCAGGACAATGACAGTAGCGTGAGCGCAGGGATGTTTACCTGTTTGATCATCAGTGTATCCCCAGCACCTGGAACAGTGCCTGGAACGTAATGGATGCCCAATAAGTATTTGTTGCATTGATGAATTTGGCGCCAGGAGAGGGTAGAGCTGAGGTTCTTGAGCTTGGGCGGGCGGGGTGTGTGTGTGTGTGTGTGTGTGTGTGTGTGTGTGTGTGTGTGTGTCTTTAGTGAGCCAAGCAGATGCTCCTTTGGAGATCAGAAGGGGGGATACGCCCCCACCTCCTTAGGGAGGAGCCAAAATATCAGACTGGCTGCAGGGAATATGCTGCTGCTGCTGAATCCCGCCTTACTCTGGGTAAGGCACTCACACGGTTCCAGTCTGCTCCTCCTATCCAGTCAAACCACAGGAGCAGACCCTAGGGGAGGGGCAACTTGGGTTCACCCTGAGGGCTTCCCTCCTCTCCCCCAACTCTGACTGACTCACAGTGGGAAGCTACTGGAAGGAGCTTGAGAATGGCTGCTCTGATCTCCCCGAGCAGGGCGCTCCATGGCAAGGGGGTGATGGGGATGACGTTTCCCTCCTGGGGGAAAGAAGGGAGAGAAGACAGAGAAGCCCAAGGCTTGCTGGGAGCCCACGCCATGCTGAGGTTGCACTCTGTGTCACCAAGGGGCTCTTCACCACGGGCCGGCAGAAAGGACCAGTGTGAGAACCTGTGCAGACTCTCCAGTTGGGAGGGCACACCAGCCTGCCCAGGCAACTGGAACTAAAGGTTGCATCACAGAGAATTCTGCGGGGAGCAGTGGCTCAAGCCTGCAATCCCAGCACTTTGGGAGGATTGCCTGAGCCCAGGGGTTCGAGACCAGCCTGGGCAACTTGGCAAGACCTCATCTCTACAATAAATCAAAAAGATTAGCCGGGCGTGGTGGCGTGCACCTGTTGTTACAGCTACTTGGAAGGCTGAGGCGCAAGGATCGCCAGAGCCCTTGCAGGCGGAGGCTGCAGTGGCCATGAACATGCCACTGCACTGCAGCCTGGGCAACAAAGTGAGACTCCGACTCAAAACAAAACAAAAAACCCCAAAACAGAGAATCCCAGAGCTGCCAGAAATTCCTTCCTTCATTCTGTGTTTTCCTGAAATTCTCCTGTGTGCTGGTCTGGGCTTGGTGTGGTGATGTCGCCTGAAAGACTGCCGCTCCCAGGCAGAACTCACAGACTTCTGGAACGTGCATAACTATGAGGCACTGAGGTAAGGGCATTGTCCGAGGACTCTTCTGGATTGCCCACCCTCTCCCCCAAACGGGCTAGGGATACAGCCATGCATTTCACAGAAGAGGAAACCCAAAAACACATATGGAGAGAATATTACTATTACTCCTGATCCAGAAAAATGAAAATTAGAGCCACATGAAATTTTGTGCCCCTCAGAACAGCAAAAATAAAGATGGATGACATAATGTAGGTCTGGTGGATCCAGGGGATAAGGCACTTCTACACACAGGTGGTACAAACACCAACTGTTATGGCTTTGAGGGTTCAAGAACCCTGGCAGTGGGTTCATCTGGGCTGTACTCCTTATCCAAAATGCTTGTGACCAACAGTGTTTCGGATTTCAGATTTTTTTTTAAAGATTTTTGAATATCTGCATTAGAATTTTTTTAACTTTTTAATTTTATAGATGTAGGGTACAATTCAGGGTTAGTGATACAAATGGGCATTGCTGGGAAAGCTGGCTGACCACATGCAGAAGATTAAAACAAGATTCCTACCTACCACCATACACAAAAATCAACTCTAAATGGATCAAAGACCTAAACGTAAAATCTCAAACTATAAGAATCTTAGGAAATACAGGAGACATCTTATAGAAATTGGAACTGGCGATTTGGAGTCGATCATGCTCAGTGATTTATCACAGAAACAAAGAACAGAGTTCCGCCGAGCTTGGTGGCCCAACCTGTAATCCCGCGCCTTTGGGAGGCTGAAGTGAGTGGATTGCCTGAGCCCGCGGGT
>NW_007246704.1:3612-3976 GCF_000164805.1 Carlito syrichta | reverse complement strand
AACAATTATAATGCTATAAGAAAGCGATTGGCAGTAGTGGGAAACTGTCAGGGGAGGGAGGTGGGATTGGCAGTTGAGGGAAACTCCTAGGAAAGGAAGCGGCATACCTCATCAACAAGGGTATCTGCAAGATCAATATTTATATACCTAACCCTGAAATGTACTCCACATCTTTTTTTTTTTTGAGTTGAGATGTACCCCGCATCTTTATTATAAAAATTTAAAAAAAGAAAGAAAGAAATTGGAACTGGCAACTAATTCCTAATCAAAACCCCAAGTACCCATGCCATAAGAGATAAGATAGACAAGTGGGACCTCATCAAACTGAAAAGCTTCTGCAAAGCCAAAGAAACCGTCAAGAGAG
>NW_007246704.1:0-2974 GCF_000164805.1 Carlito syrichta | reverse complement strand
AAATCAAAACCACACTGAGATACCACCTAACTCCAGTTAGGATGGCCATCATCAATAACTCAAAAAACAATAGATGCTGGAGAGGATGCGGGGAAAGGGGAACACTTTCACACTGTTGGTGGGATTGTAAACTAGTACAACCTCTGTGGAAAACAGTTTGACGATTCCTATGTGCACTGGAATTACTGGTTGACCATCCCTAATCTGAAAACCTGACATCTGAAATACTCCAATGAACCTTTCCTTTGAATATCATGTCATCACTCAAAAGTTTTTGGAGCCGGGCTTGGTGGCTCAGCCTGTAATCCCAGTACTTTGGGGGGCCGAGGCAAGTGGACTGCCTGAGTCCATGGGTTCGAAACCAGCCCAGGCAATCTGGTGAGGCCTTGTCTCTACAATAAAATAAAAAATAGCCGGGCATGGTAGCACGCGTCTGTAGTTCTGGCTACTCGGAAGGCTGAGGCGGAAGGATCACTGGAGCCCAGAAGATCAACGCAGGGGTGGCCATGAGTGTGCATGCCACTGCACTCCAGCCTGGGCAAAGGAGTGGGACTCCAACTCAAAAAAAAAAAAAAGTTTTTGGATACTGGATTTTCAGACTAGAGATACTCAACCTGCATAAACAAAGCCACATAAACCAAAAGCATAGCCTGTGTCCAGCAGCCACGCTCCTGGGACTTCAGGGTAAGTATACAAGGATACTTGTGAAAGTGACTTTTTTTTTTGAGTTGGAGTCTCACTCCGTCGCCCAGACTGGAGTGCAGTGGCCGCTCCCGGCCACCACAGCCTCGACCTGCTGGGCTCCAGCGATCTTTCCACCTCAGCCTTCCAAGTAGCTGTAACTACAGGCACACACTACCACGCCTGGCCATTTTTTAAAAATTTATTGTAGCGATGAGGTCTCGCCTGCCCTTGCGGATCTCGTACCCGCGGGCTCAGGCAATCCACTCACCTCAGCCTCCCAAAGGCGCGAGATTACAGGTTGAGTCAGCGAGCCCGGCTGAAAGTGACTTTTTGAAGTGATGCCCAAGATAAAAGGTTCAACTGTGGTACCGGTTCTCATGGGATATGATATGGCCATGAAAGATTGTTTGTTAAGGGCTTGCAGGATCTGTAGTCAAGAGAGGAGAGCTGGAGGGGGCAGGTGGCCAATGTGTCTACTGCGGGATACTTTTTCATACCAGTACCAGCTCAGCCCCTTCCCAGATAGATCCTTCTGTGATTATATGTCCTGGAAGTGTGGTCACCAGGCTGCTGACCTTGGAAGTGAGAAATGGGAAAGGGTAGATGAGTCAGAGGGAAAATCAACTTGGTCTACAGCAAATGTGGAAAAGTATTCACTGCATGATGAGGACAGAAGGTGCATAACCTCATGTCTTACGTGGGATATGACTGTGAATCTATAAAAGCAAATTTGCACATAGACAATGAGAAGCTAGTGACATAGACAGAAGAAAATATCATTTTAATCTTGGATGGGTCTTTGGGTAATTTTCCTTCTCTCTCTCTCCCCCCTCCCCCCGCAACAAGTCCTAGTTCTGTTGCCCATGATGGGGTACAGTGACATGATCATAGCTCACTGTAGCCTCTAACTCCTGGCCTCATGAGACCCTCCTGCCTCAGCCTCCCAATGTGCTAGGATTAGTGTGAGCCACTACGCCCAACTTCAATATAGTGTTTCTTGTACAGTGTCTAAAAAATAGAGAGAGAAAGGTCATGTCATAGCAACATTATCCCCAGCTGCAGACGAGGCATTAATTCTGTTTGGGAGAGGGAGGGTCAAGGGTTTGAACTGAGTCCTGGAAGAGAGAGCTAAGACAAGATCTCTTTCATTATTGGGAAACTGGGTATCAGTGGAATTGATCAGGGTATGAGGATAACTGTCCACTTTCCTCTCCCCCCACATTCCCTTCTCCTGGGAGGGTAAAATTTAGGATAAATTCTTGTTTCAGTACGTATGCTGTTCTAGGCTTGCTATAGGCACAGAGGACAGAGTGATGAATAAGACTCACAAGGACCCTGTCCTCATGCTGCTTATACTCTAGTGGAAAAGATAGATATCCAACAATTACACAGATAAATAGGAGACCAAGTGGGTAAAATGAGGTGATGATGTAGCTAGCACAACATGGTCCCTGGCACACAGGGGTGGACAGGTGCCCAGTCTTGGCTGTTCCAAACGTGGTGGTTCATTTAAAGAGCAGGGGAAGGGAGCTGGCTCCTTCTCACTGACCTTGGGACTTCCAAGGCAGCTGACCTGCTGGCAGCCATACTGTCACTGTGTGGAGTCTGAGAATGAAGCCATCATGCAGGAGAGCCAGGCAGCATGATGGAGAGAGATGGTGTCCCTGGTGATATTATTGGAATACCTGGATCCTCTCATGCCTGAAGCTGGACCCACACTTTTTGTTTAAGCTAGAGTTTTAAAGAATCCTTTGAAACACAAAGGTCCCAAGTTGTTATTGTTACTGTCTCACTGCTTCTGCTCTGTGACTTTACTGAAAGCTGTAGTGAGGCCACGAACCTGCCCAAGAGAAGATTCAGCATTTCTGGTTCCAGATTTCCAAACCCTGGGATTAGCCGGACAGGTTCGTTTATATGAAGATGACCCCTGAAAACTCTCTGTGTGTAGGGGTGTCCAAAGAAGGAGATGGAGGGTCTAGGCTCCTGAGCTGGAGAGTCACAATCTGCCACCTGTGCCAGATGGGTTGCGCTGTGTAGGCCGGCCCTTGGCACGTCTAGAGGCACAGACCTGCCTGACACGTGCCTGTCTGTCATTCCTGGAGGCGACTCTGCACATGTCCCTCTGACTTCCATATGCCCTGCTGCGTGTCTCTGCCATCTCTACAAGGGCCCAACAGAGCCTTGACCTGGAGCAGGCAGGAAGCTGACCCCCAGGGCCCTCCTGCGGCCTTCTCCCTTTGAAGTTGGGCACAGCCTGGTTCCTTCCCTCTAAGAGTACCCCTTCCTTGCT
>NW_007246703.1:971250-972973 GCF_000164805.1 Carlito syrichta | reverse complement strand
TTTTTTTTTTAACATCTTTCTGCACAATGTCCAACTTTAGTAAATTAAATTCAGGTAAGTGAATTACTCATTGAGATTTTTGAGCATGTCCAAATAGCCTCTGAAGTTGTCAGTCACCTTAGGGTAGTACAAAATGTAGCAAGGAGCAGATCCAGACTTCATCCGCCTTGAATTAAATCTTCCCTTTGTCCTGATTGACTTGTGTGACTTTAGAAGCTTACTCAACTTCCTTATGCCGTGCTCTCTTCATTTGCAAAACAGAAATGACTATGCTGACCTCATAGAGTAATATGAACATTCTAGGAAATAAGAGTGTAATATACTTCACAGACTTGCAAGTTTGACACATAGTAGAAGCTCTGTCAATGTCAGTTTCTTTCTTCTCCCAATAGGGTGGCTTTGAAGGAAGTAGTTGGGGAAAGAGATGTGAGGATGTCAAATTTTGATGAGAATGTTAAATGAAGACATTTTAAGGTACAGATTTCAGGTCTTCCTTAGTTGAACCTTAATTATTCAAAGGACCGAGCAGAAGTAACTTGCGGTAAATGCATCATTTAAAAAAATTAGTGGCTTAATCTACACAGGCTCTTTCACTTGCTCCAGGCCTGTAATTAAGACTTGTCTGAATAAGCACTAGTATTTTAATCGAGGTATAAGAGGAATAAGATGAAATGCAGGGAAGATGGAGCTTCCAGCTTTCTTCGGAGTGAAATATTGCTCACTTTAGAGAACAGAGTGAGCATTCAAAAAGTGCTTACAATAGGAAAATTTTAACATTTCCTTTTAACTACACAAGTAACATCAATGTGCTAATTATTCTAAAATGAGTTCAGAATTTGCTGTGTGGTTACACTTTATGAAATACTTGAGCTCCATTACACCAAGAAATAAAATGCTGCAAAATTCATTTCTGTTAATTCATGCATAATTGAAGTAAGAGTTGGTGTGAAGCCCTTAGAATATGTACATTTTGGTTTCTTTGTTCTCACTAACATTACAGTTAAAGGTTTACAACAACAAAAAGGGGTAAATACATTGGACTCATAACTTTTATGAACTGTTTAAATGCATAATGAAGATGATTCATAACCATCTCTAATTGCATAAGCACATACCTAAATATGGAGTGTAAAATATCTTGTTTACTTTTTATATAAATCCACCATAGATAAAAGAATATTGCAGACATAGCATGTATTTTATGAAGGACAAAGATTAGATGTCGGTGACCTGCACTGACCAGAGGGAGGGTTAGGACCGCACCGGTGAATCAGAGACGGAGAGAAGAAAACTACTCGGAGGCAGCTCTTCTGGGTTCAGCCTGGCCAAGACCGAAGCCGATTTTATTCAAACCTTTTCCAACTTATATACCATTTTCTATACCCTCCAGCAATGTGATAATCACTCACTGGGGGCGTACAAGTTTCGTGCTTTACAAACTATGCATCACAAGACCACCACGAGATCTGCAATTTCCAAGCAAACAATTCAAATTCCATGATGCCTGCCGTGCTTACATCAAGGTCACAGGTGCACAATTTCAATACAAATCGTTCAAAGTGTTTTCCATAATGTTCAATGAATCATTCATATTATACTCTTTGCTCTATACCCTGATTAATACAAAAAACTTTCCTGAGTTAACTCTAGGCTCAATCCAAGTTCACTGATTCCCAATATTTTTTAACAATTAATATTATCAACTTAACACTATACCTATTAA
>NW_007246703.1:914301-971230 GCF_000164805.1 Carlito syrichta | reverse complement strand
TTTTTTTTTTAACATCTTTCTGCACAATGTCCAACTTTAGTAAATTAAATTCAGGTAAGTGAATTACTCATTGAGATTTTTGAGCATGTCCAAATAGCCTCTGAAGTTGTCAGTCACCTTAGGGTAGTACAAAATGTAGCAAGGAGCAGATCCAGACTTCATCCGCCTTGAATTAAATCTTCCCTTTGTCCTGATTGACTTGTGTGACTTTAGAAGCTTACTCAACTTCCTTATGCCGTGCTCTCTTCATTTGCAAAACAGAAATGACTATGCTGACCTCATAGAGTAATATGAACATTCTAGGAAATAAGAGTGTAATATACTTCACAGACTTGCAAGTTTGACACATAGTAGAAGCTCTGTCAATGTCAGTTTCTTTCTTCTCCCAATAGGGTGGCTTTGAAGGAAGTAGTTGGGGAAAGAGATGTGAGGATGTCAAATTTTGATGAGAATGTTAAATGAAGACATTTTAAGGTACAGATTTCAGGTCTTCCTTAGTTGAACCTTAATTATTCAAAGGACCGAGCAGAAGTAACTTGCGGTAAATGCATCATTTAAAAAAATTAGTGGCTTAATCTACACAGGCTCTTTCACTTGCTCCAGGCCTGTAATTAAGACTTGTCTGAATAAGCACTAGTATTTTAATCGAGGTATAAGAGGAATAAGATGAAATGCAGGGAAGATGGAGCTTCCAGCTTTCTTCGGAGTGAAATATTGCTCACTTTAGAGAACAGAGTGAGCATTCAAAAAGTGCTTACAATAGGAAAATTTTAACATTTCCTTTTAACTACACAAGTAACATCAATGTGCTAATTATTCTAAAATGAGTTCAGAATTTGCTGTGTGGTTACACTTTATGAAATACTTGAGCTCCATTACACCAAGAAATAAAATGCTGCAAAATTCATTTCTGTTAATTCATGCATAATTGAAGTAAGAGTTGGTGTGAAGCCCTTAGAATATGTACATTTTGGTTTCTTTGTTCTCACTAACATTACAGTTAAAGGTTTACAACAACAAAAAGGGGTAAATACATTGGACTCATAACTTTTATGAACTGTTTAAATGCATAATGAAGATGATTCATAACCATCTCTAATTGCATAAGCACATACCTAAATATGGAGTGTAAAATATCTTGTTTACTTTTTATATAAATCCACCATAGATAAAAGAATATTGCAGACATAGCATGTATTTTATGAAGGACAAAGATTAGAACTAATTTTCACTTAAGAAAAGTGGCTGCACATCATTGGGGCCAATTTTTTTCCAATTGTCTTTTAACCAAAATTATTCTGATAACATCTTGGTGAATATAAATGAGGGCCTTAGTTAGCTGAATTTCTTACTTAAAAGCCTTATGCTAGACCATATTTAAAAATAGCTAGAAGAGAGGTTTTCGGATGTCCTCATCACAAATAATATAAATAAATGTTTGTATTAATCCATTTAGCATTGCTATAAAGGAATACCTGAGGTTGGGCAATTTGTAAAAAAAAAGGGGGGAGGCGTGGCTGGGTTCAGTGGCTCAGCCTGTAATACCAGTACTTTGGGAGGCTGTGGGGCGAGAAGATTGCCTGAGCTCATGGGTTCGAGACCGACCCCGGGCAACTTGGTGAGACCTTGTCTCTACAATAAATCAAAAATTAGCTGGGCGTGGTGGCACACCTATAGTTCCGGTCACTTGGAAAACTGAGGCGGAAAGATTGCCGGAGCCCAGCAAGTTGACACTGGGGTGGCTGTGAGTGTGCCACTGCACTCCACCCTGGGCGACAGAGTGAGTCTCCAACACACACTCACACACAAATCAGGTTTATTTTGGATCTCCGTTCTGTATGATATCTGCATTGCTTCTGATGAGTTCTCAGGAAACCTGCAATCACGGTCGAAGGCAAAGGGGAGCAGGTCTGTCACATGACAAGAGCAAGAGCCAGAGTGAGAAAAGAAGGGGCCAGCTCTTTCAAACAACTAACTCTCCCATGAACTAGTAGAGTGAGAACTCAAGGCTCAAGGATTACTTCAAGGAAGGCACCAAGCCATTCATGAGGAATCTGCTCCCATGATTCAACCACCTCCCACTAGGCTCTACCTCCCACACCGGGATCACATTTGAACATGAGATTTGGAGGAGACAACAGTTAACTGTCTCAGTGTTTAAGGTGAGGCATAAGCTAATGACCCCGATTTGATCGTTATACAATTTATACATGTGTTGAAATATCACTTTGTACCCCCATGCATATGTACAATGATTATGTAATGAGCACACATTTTTAAAAGAATTTGTTTTGAAAATCTTATTAAAATGTCTGAATCAGCCGGGCTCGGTGGCTCAGCCTGTAATCCCGCGCCTTTGGGAGGCTGAGGTGAGTGGATTGCCTGAGCCCGCGGGTTCGAGACCCACCTGGGCAGGCGAGACCTCATCTCTCCAATAAATAAAAAAATCAGCCGGGTGTGGTACCGTGTGCCTGTAATTCTGGCTACTCGGAAGGCTGAGGCAGAAGGATCGCCGGAGCCCAGCAGGTCTAGGCTGCGGTGGCCGGGAGCGGCCACTGCACTCCAGTCTGGGCCACAGAGCGAGACTTCAACTCAAAAAAAAAAAAAAAAAAGTCTGAATCAAGTCCCACTGCCCTTTATCCCCACTTTACAGGTAAATGTAACCTAGCTATGATAGTTAGATTGTTATTTGTCTCGCTAAGGATTTTGTGTGATACTAAGAAAGTCATAGAATAGCTGTTATCTAGCACTCAGAGAGTGTAGGCCAAACCTATCTGCAGCTGCGTGTGTTCCCCTGTGCCTCCTCGCCCCACTTTTCCCCAACATTCTAGATAACAATCCAGGAATCAACTTCTTCAGGCATATGTCAGGCACTAGAGGCACTCAGAACTGTTTATGAATGGATTTAGTGAGTTCATTGGTGCATGAATGGATGGTGCAAGGAATTTACAGGAAACATCTCCAGTCCTCTGCAGATTTTTTGTGTGGCAGCATCAACTAAAGAAGTCTTCTAGCCGTTTTAACACTAAGAAGAAATGTGGGAATTGGAATTCAAGCCAGGTCTTTAAGACTTAACCCTAGTTATTCCTAGTGCTCAGACTGTGCTACAGCTCCATCTGCTTGGGCAGAATCATTGGCCAGAACGTAGAAAAACTAAAATGTTAAAGGGATTCCATGAACCTGGGCCAAACTCTGAAAGTTATGTGTTTGTTTCCGGATTAAGATAATATTTTATCCACTTCCAAATTGGTCTTTTAGCAAATTCTTTCGCTAGTTGAAGTTGTGATTCGTTGTGTGCTCATTAGTTGGTGCTTTCCACACCAAAATAGCGCCTGATATTTAAGATTCTGTATACTAGGGGAAACTCTAGGCTTATAGGATAACACCAATTTTGAGAATCATTCCAATCTAATATAAATGAGACAGGTAGAGTTCTTCCCTATTAATAACCACACAGATGGCTGAAATTAAATTTGGTGGTTCTAAAAAAAAAACACAAAAACCTAGAAAGTAAAAAAGAAAATTCATTAATTTTTGTAGAGACAAAGGAAAAACTGCTTTGTCTTTTGAATTTTCACTAAAAATCAACTACCAAAAGGCAGATTACTAGGAAAAAAATGTTCACACATTTATTAGCATGCACAGGAGGAGGGGAGAATCACAGAGTGACTGATTGCCCTACCCACCCTATGGGATACAGATACTCATCCACCCTTATTCTCAGGGGAAAGGAAGAGGAGGATTTTAGATTTTAAAGGGATAGTAAATTATTTTTAGAGGAATTTAATGAGCTTGAAGAGCATACAATGGCCCAGAACAAAGTCTGCTGTGTTTGCAAAGCAGACGTTGGTGTGTAAGAAAAGTCTGTCCAGATGTGTTGTAATAAGAGTTCAGTTAATGAAAACTCAGAGGATAAACAGGAGGCAATTGTTTTTTTCCTTGGCTGGTCCAGACTTTAGGCAGGTAAGGGGACTTCAGAAAACAAATTCATCCTGTGTGTTGGGAGACACATAGTTTTGGGGAATGGGGAAAAGGTAAGGAGAAGATCAGAGAGACTTTGAGACTTCTTCTCCAGTTCAGCATGCAAAAGAGCCACACTGGGGGGATCTTGATTTCTGAACTCCAACACCTTCTTCACTAAAACCTGATACTTTGGAAGGCAATATGTACCAGAAGAAACTGTACGCATTTTGGAGTCAGGCAAACCTGGGATATATTACTAGTATACCCATGTATCAACTCTATGAATTTTTGGAGTCAGGCAAACCTGGGATATATTACTAGTATACCCATGTATCAACTCTATGAATTTGGGACAGTTCTTGATTCTTCTCAGCCTCAATCTCTTTTTCTACATAATGGGTACACAAACCCAATTTTTGAAGTTGGGATTAGGAATAAAAATAACATATCTGAACTACCTAGATAGCAATTTTTTTCTCTTAACTCTGACTTTTTGCGCATACAGTATGTCTGAATTCTTGATGGAATTTACAGAATTATTATCATATGAGATGACAGCAATCATAACCCTACAGTAGACTAAATATAATTTGTTTGGAGAAATTATGCATAATCTAAATATGTGTAGCTTGCATCATCAGTGGTAGTTGCCAAGACAGTGAGAGATGAAGATTGTACATATCTAATCTGTATATATTCTCTCTATATTTCCAACTTGTGGCAGCTAGAGCCAGCTAATAAGTCCATGGGAAGAATATTAAATAGATATAATTCGTTTGTGCCCCTGGAGTCATAGCTGAGCCTAAATCTTAGCTGTAGAAATGGGAAAATGGGAAACACAAGCCAAAACCCAGTATGCTCTGAAAGGCTGGGGGCCTGAGTAATGCTTTAAACCATACTTGGATTAAGAAGAGTTGATATAATTTGTCAGTGCCCTAAACACATTATTTGAAGGCTTTTGTTAAAAAATAAAAATCCTTTCATTTTCAACCAACTAATGACTTAGTTTCTCTCTCAGAAAGTAATGTAAGTCTATATGTGTAACAAATCTTGAGAAATCTTTCCATGTTTTCACTGGTTTTTAAGCTTATACAAAAATACTTAAAAGTATCTACATTGCTTTCCTCCACTTCAAACCTAGGTTGAAATACTAACACCTGTATAATGGTAAAAGTTGCATATGTATCTTTCTGGATTGCATAAATATGAGGACACACACACACACACACACACACACACACACACACACACACACACAGGGAGAGAGAAGAAATAAATTATTTTGCATGTATTGTTCTGTCATGAGATTGTCTTCATAATACATGTGGACAAATGAATACTTATAGGCCTTTTCATTCTCTTTATTGATTGCATAGTATTTTTTGCATGAATGCATTATGAATGATATAAATATTCTTTTCCTGATGCACATTCAGCCTTGTTATTGTTTGTTATTTTGGTCAAGTTCAACTTTCCTGTGATGGATATTCTTGTAGGTAGATTTTTATGCATTTGCATGTATTCTGTGGGAAAGATTGTTTGAAGTAGTTACTACTTAAAGGATATGTACAAATTGCCTTCCAAAACTGCATTTCCACCAGAAGTATATAAAATTGCCCATATTCTTCCCAGCTCTGGGTGTTTTGGTTTGTTTTACAAATTGTCAGTGACAAGTAAAAATGTCATCTCATTTTATTAAGATTTGTAGGTTTCTAATTATTAGTGAGCATGAGTATACTTCTAATATCTTTATGGCTGGGAAATAAATCTACTTTCAAGTAAGCTTTCCTCTGGTCCATTCTCACATTTTCCACAGAAAGCCAAATATCTCAGATCATAGGGAAACAAAGGAGTTGGCAAGTGGTTGTGTGTGTGTGTGTGTGTGTGTGTGTGTAAAACACCTACTGTGGACAAGCAAGGTTATTTGGACTTTTTCCTGGTGTTTGCTCTGGGCTTTAATTTTTGCAAAGCACACCTTTATCTAAACGAAATTAAGTCGATCTTAGGTAATTTTTGAATTAATTTGGAAAGTTTTTATAATTTCTCAAAATACCTTAAACTAACTTAGAGGTGACCTAAAGAATGTGGAAAAAGAAGTGACATTTTAAAAAGCTTGGAATATCTGCTTTAGAGAAGGTTTTAAGCATTAAATCATGTCTCAGTCTCAATTCCAAAAACTATCCCAATGTTATTAAGCATTTGTGACATGTTTAAAAAAGGAAAATTCTTGCTTTTATAGTCTCTACCTTTCAGGAGCTCTCAGTCAAGAGAAGGAGGAGGTTAAAAAGTAGGGATAACACAGCATTTGAATGTGATAAGTATTGAGTGCAATTGTGTTCCAGGATAGGGCGATATTTGGAGTTTGCTGTCTGCTTTATTGTCTCTTGTATGAGATGAAAAACAATTTTTTCTTGTAAAAAAATAAAATTTTTGAACACTCCAAATTTATTATGCCAGGAGGAAAAGTGATGTCCTGAAATCTGACTCATGTAACAAAAGTATTTATCTTCTCTGGGGTGTGATTATTACTTCCTGACATTTGTGTTGAGATGCTATACCTTAACCAGATTCCCTATTCTTTATTCAAACATAGACTAAATGACATTGGAGTCAGAGACCATTGTGACTTACATATTTACAACAGAATTTTAAGCAACCTGCTTAGAGTGTAATCGATAGTAGCCATTCAAAGCTTGTATCTGTATGTTTATCTTTGTATAAAAAATGTTATAATTCTGCCCAGCACCTCCGTTTTTGCCTATATAAATGATCCTCATTTTTCCCCAATACTGGGAGCACTGATCACCGTTCTTTGGTGTAATTCTGCTCCCAGATGGCTGTCCTCAAATTTCACACTTGAATAATCTCCTTTAACTAGATCCTGAGCCTTTTGATTATTTTATGTTGACGTTTTCTATCCTTCATAGTTCTTAGTTGGAACAAATCCCTGTAGCAAAAGAAATAGTCGCAAGAGAAAAAAACAAACAGAAGTTTAATGACATGTATACCTCATGTATACGTGCGATATCCAGAAAAAAAATCAAAGAAGTGGCTTGAGTCAAGGCTTAAATAGAAACAAACAAGCAGAAGAGTGTTGGAATGAGGGGCAGTGAGGTGACCAGGGAAAACAGAGCAGGCAAGGATAAGGTTTCTTACGCAACTATGTCCATACCTTCCCATTGGCAGACGTTTCAGTGATTTAGTCATCTTTCTCTTTTGGGGACAAAAAGGGAGACAGGAGACACTTGTACAAATGAAAGTTACCTTTACTGGTATAAATTTTTCTTACAAAAAGATAACTTTTACTCTGTTTTCAGAGCTTCTTTTGTATCTGCTGTTTTCCAAATTAATCAACTCAACACAACTCTTATGACTAAAAGATAAAGTTTGGGATAGCATGTAATGAACACTACTATTCCATAACAGCTGTAAAATTCTCACTAGAAAGAAATTTGCTTTCTGTGGGTGCATGGGTATGAGCTTGTCTGTATGTGTGTATGTGTGTTCGTGCATACAGTAAGCCTTTATTAAAATTACGGATCTACAAAATATATGATCAACTGCTGTCCAGCAATTTTAATAATATTACACCATTACTGAAAGTCAAAGAATGAAGAGACAGATTACAGATTGTGCAGCAATTCAGTTACAGAACAACAGAGGAGTAGGGGATTAAGAAAGGCTGAAGTTCCACATTTGCAAACGAGATTCTACAAATGATAGAAAAATTAAGGGTTTTTTAGATGTCGGCAGTTACAGAGGTGAAGACGAAGAAAACAGAATGGAGTAGTGGTTAGGAGTAAGCAAGAAAGCAGACATTAAGACAGAATGAGTCATCAAGGTTCATAACACATGATGCCCTTGCTTTCAATTTCAATGATTCCTGGCATGGCTGAAAGTAGTTGACATATTGTTCCTGTATTATATTTGTGTTTTCATGCTGCCTTTGCTTTTTCGATGAAGGGAGTAGAGCTACAGACATAAAAAGGGAAAATGCCTTTCTGCTGTATTTTGAAAAAAAAAGAGTTTGGAAATTGCTGAAAACTTTGCAAAAAGTTGTTCTTGATCAATTTGGTAAACCCAAGGTTTCCACATAATTTGAGTAAACCACCTTTCACTGACATTTTTCGTTCCTCCCTCACTCCGGGCCTTGCATTTCTGAAAATTTTCTCTGGAATCCACTGTTTCTTCTTCTTATTGGCCTATTACTCTGCTTTATCAATTTCTTAAAGGAGCCTTATACATTTTGAAGAACTGAACAATGCATCTCAGTGGGAAGGTACACACTCAATTTACTATAGCAGATAGTTTGCAAAAAAAAAGCAATGTTTGGAGAAACAGATTGGGGTCTCACTGTTTGGTTGTAGAGTTTGGAGCTTATTAAGTTGCTTCAGGATTCACATAAAAAATGATGTTTTGCTCAATCATATGCAAACCTAGAGAATTATTGTTAAATAGAAATAGAGGAGCTACTGAAGACAGAGTGACTATTACAGAAATACATATTACAGAAATATTATGTAATAATCCAGAAATATTGTAGAAATACTTTTAAAGAAACATGAGATCTAAACTTATATTTGAACTAAGATTGTAGAAGTGGAGGATTAAAAGCATATGCAGCTTCAGCCTTCATTCATTTGCTGTCTTGAATGCTTTGAGAAGATGCAAAGATGTATGAAGTAGCCTTTATCCTCTCACACATTCTGTGACTAATTAGGGTTTTTGTGTATAATTCATTCAGGCACAATGTGCTGGAGGATGCCTTCTCTGACACCAGCCAACTTTGAGACTGGTACCAAGAGCCATGCTACCAACAGTCTTGGTGGTTTCCATGGTCAAGTACTTTACACGCTGTAATAATTTCTTTACATGGGCAGCATCCACATTATACTGTGAGACATTTGAAGGCAGAGACTGTGCCTCTCTCATCTGGGTACCACTGAGAAAGTAATACCACGTCTGCAATAGAAGATGAATCGGCATTGGTCAAAGGAATGATGACTTCAACTAGGGGAGAAAACACGATTTTGGTACAAAATATAGTCCATGACTTTGGTTTTAAAAAAGTCATTGCTTGTATAAGAGCTGGGCAAATATTGGAAAGTGAAAAAAATGGTGACTTTTCTGGGAAGAAATTCAGTTCATTGAATCATATGTTATACATGAGGAGATATTTGGTGTCTGGCAGAAGTATGAAAAAGTCAAAGGCATGGTGCAATCAAGGAAGATCATCTCTGCACAGGTTTGGAGAAGGAAAATTAAATTTTAAGACTAAAAAGAGAGAAAAGGCCATACATGGGAGAATAAGGGATCTGCATTGAAAATCAAAGACATTACAAATATGTAGAAAGTTGAATATAAGATAAATTGCAAGCTTCTACAAAGTCAAAGAAACCATAAAGAGAACAGGGAGACAGCCCACAGACTGGGAAAAAATATTTGTCAACTCCATGTCTGAAAAAGGCCTAATATCAAGCATCTACAAGGAACTCAAACGTGCTGAAAAGAAAAAACAAACAGCCCCATTACAAAGTGGGCAAAAGATATGAATAGACATTTCTCAAAAGAAGGCATATGAGCAGCCAACAGATACATGAAAAAATGGTCAGCCTCACTAGTATCAAGAAGTTGCAAATTAAAACTACATTGAGATACCATCTAACTCCAGTCAGAAGACCATCATCAATAACGCAAAAAATAACCGTTGCTGGAGAGGATGTGGTGAAAAGGGAACACTTTTACACTGTTGGTGGGAGTGTAAACTAGTACAGTCTCTGTGGAATCAGTGTGGCGTTTACTAAAAGTTCTAAAAATAGACCTTCCGTATGAACCCTCCATCCCTTGCTGGGAATATACCCAGAAGAACTCAAATCACTCTATAAAAAAGATAACTGCACACATATGCTTATCACAGCATTGTTCACAATAGCAAGATCATGGAACCAACTGTGCTGTCCATCAAAGAGGACTGGATTAAAAAATGTGGTACATATACACAATGGAATATTAAACAGTCATAAAGAACAAAATCATTAATTTCGCAGCAACCTGGATGGAATTAGAGTTTATAATACTGAGTGATCTTTCATAGAAACAAAGATCTGAGCATCACATGTTCTCACTCATAAGTGAACTTTGAACAACTACCGTAATACTATAAGAAAAGGATTGACAGGGGCAGGAAACTGGGCGGAGGGAGCAGGGTGGGGAAGGAAGGTGAGATTAATGGTAGTCAATATCTGCCTGGGGATAGGGTGGGGGGGCACCCCTCATAAACAAGAGTCACTGCACAGTGAATATTTGTATACCTAACCCTTAATTGTACCCCACAGCTGTAAAATAAAAAATATAATAAAAAAGGTAAATTGGTCTGTAAAGTTCATGAAGACAGAGCAAGCTGAGAACTCTGGAGGCCATTTTTAATGTAGTGTACACCCTATGACATGAGGCATAAGTGTGCTTAAGTGTGCTTAAGATGATATAGGAACCGGGTCATGGTGTGTCCAATATAGTAGACAAATATATAGAAAAGGAGCCAGAGATATAGGACTTGCTCCTTAAAGCGTGGTCCTGGATTGATTTGTAGGAGTCATTCATTTATTCATTCATTAATGCAACATTAACTGACTGTTTATTAAATGTCAATCACAATGTGGGATTGTGAATTGGTACTAATCAATGTTTGCTAGATAAATGTTAGATGCTTCAAAGGTTGCAAAGGTAAAACAGATGCTCTATAATTCTAAGTAAAATATGAACATTGAAAGGAACAGAAAGGACTCAATAGGATACCATTGAAAGCCATCAGTTGATTTTAGACTGAAAAATAAATAAAATCCTAGCCGATAGTTTGAGAAGAGAAACCTTGGGAGAGAAATTTTGATATTAGGAAATGCAGGGCTAGATATTTGTATCAGAAACCAATAGACATATCTAAGAAAACGTTAGGAGCTCTGTTTGGTAGAAGGGTAAGTCATATGTGTAGCCTCTACTAAAATGATTGGTGAGTCTGCACACATTTCTTTTTTTTTTAATTAGGGAAAACTTTATTACATTACTGAATGCATATTTTCCATTGTTTAGAAGAAAATTAATAGATATTAAATGCTTATTTAGAAAAGAAGTATAGTTCAGATTAATAATATATATACCCATCTTTCAAAGCTAATAAGGTTAAATAAAACTCAATATACTGGAGGTGGAAATAATCAAGAAAAAATAAACAAATGAAATAAAATACAAGCATTAAAGAATATCTATCAACCAAACAAAATTATTTATTATAAAAATAATAATCTTGTAAAAAAGTTCAGTGGTCGCCAGGGATTAGGGAGAGTGAGAATGACTAGAGAGAGTACTGATGATTTTGGGGACAGTAAAATTATTATGAATAATACTATAATTGTGGATATGTCATTATACATTTGTCAAAACATATAGAATTTGCAACACCAAGAGTGAGCTTAAATGTAAACTATGGATTTGGGGTGACAATGATGCATCAGTGTAGATTTGATCATTGTAACAAATGTACCAGTCTGTTGCAGGATGTTGATAAAAAGGTGTCTGTGCATGTGTGGAGGTCTGCACATATTTCTAGAAATATTCTTAGCTCATCACCTCCTTTTCACACCGAGACTCCATTTTATTCACAAAGGTTATGATAAAAAGCAACTAATGGAATTAAAGGCAATAAATCTGAAAGAAGTCCTGGCCCAGATAGAGAAACCCGGAGCCAATCAAGCTTTCCTGCTCTTTAACAATGCGGCTTTGGGGATTTGCTTCTCTTTTGGGTCTCAGGCTCTCCATATATTAAAAACAATATTGAGCGCAAGGATATCTCAAATTCTTTTAAGGATATCTCAATTTCTTTTTGGCTCTGAATAATTTCAAGCTTGTTATTGTTTTTTTTCACATTTGGTTAAAGCGCATTGAAAGAAAATGCATGTTCTGGGTAGAACAGTATTTTCTGATGTTTACCTGACTCCCCTAGATGATACAGATAACTACGTAGTGGTGGGTGATTTAAAAGCTGAAATAAACCATGGGCAAAAACAAGTGATCCCAGCATCCCATAATTCTACAGATTGAGTAATGACACACTAGCAAACTCCCTATTGCAGACCTGGAGTAAGAGTTCCTCTTCCTGGGTTAATTAAATCAATTCAAGTCATCAGACCTTTAATTTACATTTTAAAGTGAGAAAATACACAAGCAATCATCTAAAAATATAATTACAGGGTGAAATAAATAAGGTAGAGTGTGTGTGTATATGTGTATTTTAAATTACTCTTTTCAGAATAAATGACTTTAGGAAATTATTTCTGCTGAATGAATTTCTCTACTATTGAAGTGCCTTCTCTCAAATGTATTCAAGTTTAGGTTAAAAAATAATAATAGAAGTGCATTTCCCAGTGCTAAACTCATAGGCAATCAGAAGGAAAGATAGATTCCAGTCATTAGGTCTATACAACGGATTTTATTGCCAAAGGTGATATCTCCAGCTGTACTGCTATTAGTTTTTACTTTTACTGCTATAATAGGCCAGCTTAAAAAAAAAAAAAGAAGACTGTGAATTTTTCTTATGATTTCAGACTTGCCAGCTTGTTCTACTGTGACTATTCAGAAGTGGCATAAAGTCCTCATTAGCTGATGCCAACTGATTGGGAAGCCAGTTGATAGATACCTTCTTACTAATGGGGATATTCACTTAACATCTGCTGCTTGGGTGTGCGGATAGGTGCTTGGCAGGTGACAGTCTGCAATGGGTGGTGTCATGCTGTAAGCAAGCGGGATGCAGAGCCACAGTTAAGCATCTGTTTAGCTCTCTATCCCAGCACAATATGTGTAAAACAAAAGAATAGAATTGATGTACAGCACTGTGTCTTCCTGCACCTCCACATTATGTGAATAAGGAATAAGGAGCAAAATGGCCACGTTAAGGACATGACAAATTGTTTAGCAGAATTCTGTTCTTTTCTCCCCTGCAGTCGAGCCCACTGCATCCCATTTCAGAAATGCAGGAGGTTTCTGGAAGATTTTGCCTTGAGGCTTATGTTTGTCCCACAGAGAGAAGAAGACTATTCTTTAGGAGACCAGGGCATGCAGAATTGAGGACATTAGCCTTTCCCCTGGACATTATGAGCTGTTCAGCAACTCAGACTTAGTAATGTCAATCATTTGCATGTTTCTGGGAGATTTGAAAATAGACAGCCACAAAGTTATTTAGAATATGAGTTGATAGTTTATGTGAAAATTTTTGGTGGGTTGTCCAAATCCACTAATTGGTGAAAGGTAAACCCAAGCCATATGCATCCAGATATTGCAATGATCTATTCATTCATTCATTCACTGTAAACATATTTATTGAATATTTATTGAATATTTATTGAATTCCTGATACAACAAAGAAATCAACTCAGAAAGTCCAGCATATATGTGTGTGTGTGTGTGTGTGTGTATTTTTAATTAATGATTTTTTTTGAGTCAGCATCTCATTTTGTTGCCCAGACTGGAGTACAGTGGCATGCTCACAGACATTGCAGTCTTGACCTGCTGGGTTCAGGTGATCCTTCCGCCTAAGCCTTCCAAGGAGCTGAAACTATAGGCACGTTCCATAACACCCAGCTAATTATTTTATTTATTGTAGCAATGAGGTCTCACCATGTTGTCCAGGCTGATCTCAAACCTATGGGCTCAGGCAATCCTCTCACTTCTGCCTCTCAAAGTGCTGGGATTACAGGAGTGAGTCACCGTGCCCGGCAAGTCCAGCTTTTATAAAGTTTACATCTTAGTAGAACCTCATCATTTTAGCATTTTTGTAATTTTAACATTTTTTTATACAGAGTTTTATATCTCCTTATAGACACATGAACACACACGCACACACACGTACAAAATATTTTTATCAGGTGGGGTTCTTAATAGCAAAAAAATACAGAAATAAGAAGCAATAACAAAAACTGGCTACGGTTTATTTAAAATGCAAGTAAATGAAAGTTTAAAATGCAAGTAAAATGAAAGGGTATTGGATAGCTCATAAAACCGTAGGAAATGCTAGGGAGAAGCTTAGACACAAAGCAGGAAAAAAAAAAGAACCACAGTCAGTAAACACCATGGGACCCGCAAAGAGGAGGTCACTGCCACCACTATAACTGAGCAAAGGATGATGTATCTGCTGCATCTACAGTTCTGGAAACTGGAAATCATAAACCCCTGCACCTGGACTTTCAAAGCTATTGCCTCTGCTGTCTCTGTTTCTTAGGGCCGCCACCAATGATGTAAGTCTCAGGGAGGTATATTTGATTAGCTGAGCCTGGAGACAGAGAATTAGAAGTGGAGTCCCAGTGAAACACTAACTGCATTTTGTCTAATGTCAACAGCTGTAAAGGAGGTCCCTATCTCCACTCCCATTTGATTGCAGCTTCATGAGGACAGGTTGTTTGATTTCACCTCTGTCCTCTCACTTTCTAGAATAACACAGGCCACGTATCAAATACTCATTAAATGTAGGCATGGAATCGTTTACTGGGTGTGGTGGTGAAGACAGCTTTTTACTCGCTTCACACATAGGCATCTTTTTGTTCTCTTTCAGGTCTGAGTCAACTCCTGATGCTTTACTTAGGTTTCTAAAGATCAGTAGAAAAGGATGAGTCTTATCATCCAGAGACTAACAGGCCATTGAGCTCCTTTGAGGGATAACTAAGTATTGAGTGAACCCAGAAATAATTTAGGCAGAGATAGCAGAGCTGCTGCAACCAAAGCCCTAAGAACTGTCAACTCTTCCTGACTCTCTTCTGAGACCAGGCAACAGGTTTGAGGTCCTACCTCTCTGGTAACTGTTTAGTATGAGTTATATTGCCCTGAAAAACGTCAGCTTGAGATTCAGGGTGGTCTGCACAGGAAGAAAAGAATAGTATGATATTAGTGTGCCGTCTTCAAGGAGGCTCAGTTCTTGGAAGGCTCATTATTCAGAGCAGACATTTAATCCAGGGGAATTGAGTGCCGAGGTCACACTCTTTGAGATAAGTCAGTGTGAGGAGACTCTTCTACTTTTTAAGGTAATTTCATGTGTGCTATAAATCTTACAAAGTTAAAAAGAGGGTGGAACTTGTTAAGTACTAAACTTAGAAACATTTTCTTGTAACTCTAAGACATTTTTCCTTCTGTGCTTTTAGAGAACAGTTCAGAACTTTAGGACACTAATTACCATGCACACAGTCTGGGAAAAAAAATAACATACAGTACAAAGTTCAGAAAGCATCAAGTTTGCAAGATAGAACTAGCACACTTTACGTTTCTAAACAATAACAACAGCAAAAAATACTATTTTTCTGTGACACACAATCCTCTCTCTCCACCTTTCAAATATAACAAAACGCCAGCCTTCAGATATATGTTTATACAGACACATGTGTACATATAGGTATGCACATGTATACATATAAACATACATGAACAATACAAACTACATTTAGAGGAAGAAAAGAATGCACACTTATGTGGTACATATGATGCCAAAATGGAAGGCACTTTTACTTGCTTTCTTATTTATTCATTATAGCAACTTTGACTGTTATGCATTAAAATTACTATTATTATGTTTTAAAATTTGCAGATGATATAGCTGAGACTCGAAGAGGTTACTTAAGCTCCTCAAGCCAATGCACCTAATCAGTGGAAAAGTCAAACTCTGAACAAGAGTCTCATGGATACAAAGTCTTTCCCTGTTAATGATAAACTGTTGTGCTATCCTGTATATTCTTGTCATGTGGCATCCATGACCTTCAATAATACTGTTTTCCTGTCATAATGAGGAAGATCCAAGAAGGAGAATCAGTGTTGTATTTTTCTCTAGAATTTAATTTTAATGTACTCTGAATGATGTCTTTGGTATATGTCATTTTAATATTGCTCACCATCTGCTGGTACTTATTGGGCCTCTGTTGGGGACATCCTTCCAATCAGTGCTTAAAGAACGTTGCCAGACTTGAAGAGTGATAGACTGTGAGTAAATGTGGGACCAATGCAAGACAAGCTATGCAATTGCAACCAAATTTCCCAAGGAACAGCTAAAACTTTTCATTCCCATTTTTTCTCTTGCTTCAATTTTAGATTCTTCTTCACTAATGGCAGGTCACTTTAGTTTCCTCCAGGGAAATTTTCCTCACCTTTTTTTATTATTTGTAAACTATGCCATATCTTTCAGTCAAAGTACAAAAACTTGTCTATCACTGTTAGATTCCAGGATTTCCAGATAAATAACAAGCAAGCAAGACTTCAAATCTTCAAGACCACTTTTCAGAAAAAAAATCACATGGGTTTCCTCAAAACACAGCCAATAAGTCAATTTTGTTTGTAGACAGATGAGATATATTGGTGACTGAAGTTAAGTTTTGAGTCCCAGAGATAGGAAGTCATCAAACAACTGAAAATATGTTTTGGAAATAGAGTGAAACAGATTTTCCTAAAAAATAAATGATTAGCCTAGGAGAAGAAATGAGAAGTTAATGATTCTTTAAAGACAAAGTTGACTTTCTTCTGTGCGGCCTAAGTGAATGTTTTCGCCATTAACTGAAATTGCAAAGAACAGGAGGTGTATGTGATGCAGGGAAACCTGGTGTTCTTTTCTGATTACATTAAAATTGTTTATGAGACACCCAAGTGAAAATGTTGATGAGCTCTTTGAAGTAGTAATGTGATGCTCACTGGAGAGTTCAAGCTGAAAACACAAATTTGAAAATAATTGGCAATGAGAAAAATAAAAATTTCGTACACCCATATATTTTACCATAAGAGTAGTAATATTCGTGTGTGTGTGTGTGTGTGTGTGTGTGTGTGTGTGTGTGTGTACTTGTATTTGAATACTGCTACCTATGATGTCCAATTAGTATAAATGCCCTTTGGAGATCAAAGTCTATAGTCACAGCAAGTTTTTTTTTTAATTAAAAATGAAAAAAACAAAACAAAACAAAACTTTTCATTTCCATTGGTATACTTACCTGGATATTTTGAAGAGCTTGCCTGTCAAGAAAACAACAGGATCCTTGATAAAACAGACTTAAAAATATTGCTGGACTCAGGAAGAGATATCGCCAATTACTATATTTTAAAAAATCCTTGAACTGAAACCTAAGTGGGAAACAGTGAGTAGTAAATTAATTCTAAAGCCGAAGCTATCTTACAGGCAAATAATGACACCATTACAGGGATCAGGAAATAAGAGTTGGACTCCCGGTGTATAGGAGCAAAACCTCCACAAGCATTTTGGCCAGTATCCTTAAAGGGATTAACTAGTGTTCATCTTCTTCTTACCAAATTCAGATGCTGGCATAAACAAATGAGCTTCCTTTCTGGGTGACAGCATCCACAATTAAGGCCCTAAGAATTGTGCATATTAAGATTGATCATATATAGATTTGTAATCAATTTTTACCAATATGTACGAAAACAAGCCCAGAGTGAGAGTTAGCAGAGGTAACATACTGCACATTTAGGACCCTGAGATACCAGGTCTTCAAATGATCAAAAGCAGAATATGAAATATCCATATGGGAAATAGCATAACATATTAAAAATAGGATCACCGAATAAGTCCATGAGTAAAAGACTATCAAAATGAATAATTAGAAAAGAAGATAAATCACTGGTTTGAACTCTATGCAAATTAAACCGTAGGTTTCCCATGATTTAACAAGTGAGCCATATCAAACCTTTAGGAATTTGTGATTTCAATCACATAAAAATTATTTCAGACATCAAGAAAATAAACATTTTCCAACTCATACTATATAGATAATTTAGACTTTCTAAGGAAATAGGGCAATAAAACATGGGGCAATCTCCCCCACGAACTTAGAAAAAAGTCAAAATGCTAACCAATTCTGCTGTGTGTGTAAATAATAATATTTGATGAGAAATGTGTCTTTTTTGTCAGAATTTCTAAGATATCAACATTTGAAAACCTCTGGAAATATTTACCTCAATTACAAATTCAAATAGAATATAAGATACAGAAAAGAAGCTAAAGTTTAAGATTATTCATGACACTTTAGTAAATTAGAACTACAAAAGGACTTTCTTAACCTCTTAAAGTATATCTGTTCAAGACCTACAGCAAACATTAATATTTTTAGTGAAACGTGTTAGAGTTATTTATTTCTCATGCCTTAGCCTGTGTGGCAAAAGAAGAACAGGCAATTAAAATACATAAGAAGTAGAAAATAAAAAAATTGCATTATTCACCCATGATATGATTGACTAAATCAAACATCCAAAGACTCTGTAGGCAAATCATTCAAATTAATAAGTGAAATAGGCAAAAAAAGTTAGCAAAAATAAATTAATTTTTTATAAACAAAAGAAATGGATAATTCGAGTAAAGAAAATGTATAGAAAACATTAGTAATAAGAATTTGTATTATAAACAAAGACAAATGACCAACCCAGACATACACAGTAGGCATGCTGAACAGTAGTTTTGGGGGAAACACACACAAGCTGAAATGGTATTAGATACATGGTTCTCCTCATGCCCACATTACTCTGGGACAATGCACTTCAGGCTTCAAGAAATTCTAATTTATGAACTATGAAGAATAGGAAATGTGCCTCATGTACCTCATGACTAGAAAAGCAGCAGTTCTTGCCCTGCCTTGACCAGTAGCTGGGATACAACTGAAGTATGACTTGGCTTCAGCTCTGTTTTCCTAGCTCAGCAATCACAGTTAATGAATCACCTTATGTGATTAGGGGTCAGCGGTCCAAAATTTAGTGAGTGATCAGGTTTGATCATCTGGAAGCCAGTGGTTTTCCAACTTGAACATCCATCAGAATCACTAGGTATGCCAGATCACAGATTTCTGGGTCCATCTCAGTTCCCAATTTATAAGTCTGTAGTCGGGCCTGAGAATTTGTATTCTTAACGAATTTCCAGGAAATGTTGAAGCTGCTGGTCTTAGGAACACACTTTAAAACCTTAAACACTTGCTCATAGACAGCTTGATAAAGCTTTGCAGGAGGGCCAAGAGAACATACACAAACAAATAGCAATGGTTATTATTAAGTCATATTAAAGAATGGGTAAAGGGGTAGGAAAATTGAGTAATGGTAGTGATTGTAATGATTCTAGATACAGATTCATGTGTTGATCAAATTTAAACAGATGGCATTGCCAAATACTGGGAAATAGATGTGATCTCTAATAAATGGAGTAAGAAAAATTGTTACCAATAGAAAAGAAAAATAAAGAAAATGAATGTCTACACTGTGTCATACGCAAAATTAAAGCATGTGAAAGGCAAAGGTTGAAAGTAAATGTGAAGGATATCTTGGTGAACTTGTGGTGGGGAAACATTTTAAAATAAAACAAAAATATGAAACATAAATGAAGAGAATGTTAAATTTGATTATATTTTAATTTGATTATCAAGACACTCTATTATACAAGCCAAAGAGTGGGAGGAGATAAACTATACGTATATATTAAAGTAAAATATAAATACCTTCTAGAAATCAAGTAAAAATGACAAACGAAATTCCCTGTGTTCTGAAGCCTCATCCACAGCTGATTCCGAATTAGATTGAGATAGATATGATTAGAACTGTGTATGTGATGATTACATTCAAATTTAGATGATGAGTTTTTTTTTTCCTACTCTGGACTGATGCTGTAATAAGAAAAGACTCTTAGAAGTCTTGGGAAGAGATGGACATAATTTGAACTATTGAGAATCAGACAGTAGACTGCAGAAGTAGACTATTAGAAAAGCCCTCAGGCTTTCCTCTTCCTGATGCACATGCTTTCACAGTTATCTTTCCTTTGGTGGTGGATCAGACTTGTGCATAGAATGGGATAGTCACTCCCTTGAATAGGTTGTATTATTTGGCACACATGATGAGATAGTCATTCCCGTGGTTACATTACACTATGTAAGACTCAGTCTTAGCCAACTGGAAATTGAGATTGCCTGCTACTTCTGAAGAGAAATTAGCCAAAGGAATAAGGTAAGAAAGATAAAGTAGGGTATAAGAATTTAAAATATAAATAAAAGCAATACCATCTTTATTTGCAAATGATATTATAGTGTACCTGGCAAACCAAAGACAATCAATGATAAAAGTAATTCAAAAAAAGAAAGATTTTTGTTAAGGCAGAAGGATACAAAACTGATACACAGAAGTCAATAGCTTTCACATACCCAAAGAATGACTAGTTGTAAGATATAATGTTGAATTAAACTTTATTTTTAATAATAATAAAAAGATACTTGGGAATACATTTAATAAGAGATGGGCAACATCTCCATGTAAAAACTTCAAAACACTTCCGAAAGACAAGTAAGCATGAATTAATAAAAATGATAGGTTGACTCAATATTATAAAGATGGTAGTTCTCAAAGGTAGGGAAGATAACTATTTCAGTCTCAATAAAAATAGCAACATTTTGATAATAAAGTCCAAGTTGATACAACAGTTCCAATGAAAGGCATACATACAAAAAGAGCAGGAAAATACTTAAAAAGAAAGCTGCAAGAAGGAACTAGCTTATAAGGCATACTGTAAAGCTTCTATAAGACATACTATAAAACTTTGCTGATTAAACTGGTACAGAATGGTCTCATGACTAGATAAACATGCTAGAGTAGAATAGAAAGACTTGAAATAGAATTGAAAGCTTGTATACATGAAATTTTAGTGTATGATAAAAGCTGGCATCTCCAAACAAAATGCACTTATCTAAAATGTTTCTGAAAAGACTGGTTAATATTTTTTAAAAGATAAAAATTAGATCTACTCCTCTTTCATGTATAAGAATAAGCATATCTGGAAACTTTTAAACAAAAAAAATTAAGTTGCACATGCACCTTTTAAAAATGAAGACTTTCTTTTATAACCTAAACATAGTTAATATTTTCCAGCTGATTGAAAATATATTCGCTGTAAAAGATTGATAAAAATGGTTATATGAGGGGATACTCCCCAAAAGCCAATTATTTTTTGGAGGGTGGGCCCTATGCAGTACAGGCTTCTCTCATTATAGGTAAATGTTCTAGGACTCCATTGGCATCAGTATAGCAGCTAGTGTTATTCTGAGGGGCTGCAATCAGCTTAGTGATTTTTCTTTTAAAATATTATTTCAATGCATTTTCTCATTTCATGATGGATGGTTTGCAAGCACACCTGTCCACAGTGCGCTCAGTGTCCAGCAGTTTTAGACCCGAAATGGCATGATCCCCGTGTCCCACTCACCCTCTTCACTTGATCTCATCCCGAGTGACTTTTTTGGTTG
Source organism: Carlito syrichta (assembly GCF_000164805.1). Taxonomy (NCBI): domain Eukaryota; kingdom Metazoa; phylum Chordata; class Mammalia; order Primates; family Tarsiidae; genus Carlito; species Carlito syrichta. Next base: position 949,973 of record NW_007246703.1, on the reverse strand, counting down.
CTTTTTCCTGAATGAAAAAATGTCCTCAAAGGGAAACGCTTTGCCAATGTGGATGAGGCGAAATAAAAAACAGCAAAAGCAGCAAAAACATCCAAACTGATGAGTTTAAAAAACTGTTTTGAGCAGCAGAAAAAGCATCTGAATAGGTCTATTATATCAGAGAGTACTTTGGAGGTAACTGACGTTTAAACATGCAAGAATAAATACACAATTTTTATAAATTCCTGTTTGGAGGGAGAGTTTCCCCTCTTGTAAATGAGGGCAAGAGAGGAGGAAGAGGGAGAGAGAAGAGAGAGAGAGAGAGATTGAGAGAGAGAAAGAAAGAGAGGGAGGGAGAAACTACATTAAAGAAGAAAAAGAGACAATCTGATTGAAAACTGAGCAAAATGATAATTTCCAACAATAAGAATAGTTTTCCATGAACATGTGAAAAAGTGTTTACCCTCACTCACAACAAGAACATTTAAAAAAATTAACATACCATTTTAAGATCTAAAAATTTGGGAAAAATCCAAGACGGTATCATCAGATGTCCTCAATGCATTTGGCAGAAGTAAAATTGTCCAGTAACAATGAGCACACCGAAATATCAGATCCTGGTTTCCAAAGATCGTTCTTCAGTAAAAAGAGCCAATGCTTCCTTTACAAATGATTTGATACCTGATTTCTTTTCTCATATAAAGTCCACCCTGTGACCAGCAATCCACAGTTCATTTGTTTATGTGTCCCTATAGCTGATCATCATCTGACATGCCCCTAGGCCCCTGGGAGTTACAAAATATGAAGGAAAGAAAGTACGGGATGAGCCCCAAACATCTTGTGACAGAATGTAAGACCATACTAAGATGATAAGGGGGACATGTCAGAAGCAGATGAGAGCAAGCATGAAGGGATTCTTACTGGCCAAATCTTGTCCAATTCAAGTACAAAATAAATAAGGTTACAAATGAATTATAAATCATAGAATCAAATGAGAGTACATAAAGTTGTATTGATGTAGATAAGCACACACAAATAAATGAGAAAGGAGAGATTCTCCCTTAAAGTATAATGCAAGCTACTAAGTGTAGATGTGATTATGGAATAAGAAAATCACCATTTGGCAAACACCACAGAAAGATCTATTTAAATCAAGAATCACCAAAGGCTATTAAACTTGTAGATGAAAGTTTAATGAGAGACAGAATATCTACATAGTCAAGTTATCTTTCCATACTATATTTATTAGTTACAAAGGTGAAACGGTAAATTTACCAGTTGGCAGATACAACTTTAACCAAAGTGATCAAAACTAACCTTCACCAAATTGATCAGAGATGACATTACAAGTTATGTGCAGTAATAGTAATAGTAATAGTTAGGAAGTAATATGTGCATCCTGATACAATGTACCAAGGACAAAGCAAAACTGCTTATCCTATTCTCACAAAATGCATATATTGTATATATTCACAAGGCAAGTTTAAACAGAAATTGAAAAGCTTTCTATAAAATAAATGGCCTGAAATTTTTGTAAAATATCAAGGCCATGAACATTAAGCTGAGAAAGTGATCCGTGTTACAGAAGACTAAAGACACACACAACTAAATGCAATACAGATTTCTGAATTAAATGCTGAACTAGATATTTTTAAATAAAAAATGTTAGAGGGGGCAATTGGTAGAATTTGAGTAAGGACTATATATTTATTTAGATATTTTATAAATATGAATTTCCTGATTTTGATAATAGCTAGTTATATAAGCCAATGTTCCTGTTTCAGTAAATCTTCACTGAAGTTTTCAGATGCAAATGGGTGCTATGTCTTTACTTTTAGATATTTCTGAAAAAGAATTAGAGAGAGAGAACAAATCTAAAATTTTGAATTAGAATTAACAAATGATGCTGAGAAAATTGGTTGACCACATGCAGAAGAATGAAACTGGACCCTACCTACCACTATATACAAAAATCAATTCAAAATGGATCAAAGACCTAAACTTAAAACTGTAAACTGTAATAATCCCAGAAGAATTTTAGGTCCCCAAAGGTGAATGCCATAAAAACTAAGATAGACAAGTGGGACCTCATAAAATGGAAGAAATTTTGCATAGCAAAATAAACCATTAGGAAAGTATAGAGACAACCCGCAGAATGGAAGAAAATATTTGCAAATTATGCATCTGACAAAGGCCTAATATCCAGAGTCTACAAGGAACTCAAACAAAGTGAAAGGAAAAAACAAACAACCCCGCTAAAAAGTGGGCAAAAGGCATGAACAGACACTTACCAAAAGAAGTCATGCAAGCAGCCAACAGACACATGAAAACATATTCAGCTTCACTAATCATCAGAGAAATACAAATCAAAACTACAATGAGATACTACGGAACTCCAGTAGGGAGGGCTATCACGAATAAGTCAACAACAGAGGCTGGCATGAGTGCAATGAAAGGGAATGCCTCTACACTGTTGGTGGGAGTGCAAGCTAGTTCAGCCCCTATGGAAAGCAGTTTGGCAACTCCTAAAATAACTAAAAATTGACCTTCCATAAGGTCCAGCAATCCCACTCCTGGGAATATATCTGGAGGAACATAAATTGTTCTACCCAAAAGATACCTGCACATGCATGTTTATCGCTGTGGTATTCACAATAGCAAAAAACTTGGAACCAAACCTACCACCCATCGAAAGTGCACTGGATAGAGAAAATATGGTACATATACACAATGGAGTATTACACAACTATAAAGAAGAATAAAATCATGGACTTTGCAGCAAATTGGATGGAGTGAGGGGTCATCATACTAAGTGACCTATCACAGCAACAAAGAACTGAATACCACATGTACTCACTCATAAGTGGGCTCTGAATAATAGTCCCATGAGTACAAGGGATCGGCAGGTGCTGGGCACTGCTAGAGGAGGTGTGGAGATAGGAGGGTGGACGGCACACGACAATACCAGAGGCTCTGGGTCCACTACCAGGGGAGTGGGGGCCAGTTGGAAGCCAAAACTTCACCTTCAAGCAGTCTCCTTATGCAGTGAATCCTCATGTATACTTCCACATCTCCATAATAAAAAAGAGAAATATGCAGAGAAAATAGGAAAAATAAAAAGAATAACAAAGGATATGTGGTTTTAAAATATTAACACTGGACAACCTGAATGAAATGTATATAAGAGTTTTTTAAAACTTATTTTGACAATTTGTAAATCATAGATTAGTTAAAATAAGACAGTATAAAAAAGTAGCTTCTTGAAGCACATTTCAGATGTACCAAATAAGATTCTGTTGCGATGAGACACAAAAAAATCCCCTACGTTTTTGACACATTTTCTGATTTGTTTTAATAAACAATAAAGTGCATGCACCATTGCTCTAAAAAACCAAAATCTATAATTGAGATAAAAATCAAAACCAAAAAGTTAGTATGTGTCTGATCTAGTTGCTTTCATGTTTCAGTAATAACATCAATGATTTTTTCTAGATACAATTCAAATGTATACATTCACTTACCTCTCAATTAAATGGCAACTAACTTGAGGCCATCAGACTTACATAGAAAGGAGACATTCATCATCAGATCTTTATTGTGGGGTTGAAACTTTTTATCTTTATATTCCCAAGGCTTTTTTTCTATCACTTAGGTCTAAAATTTTTTTCCCAACCCTTTATAGCACCATTTTTTTTTTAACTCTCTTATGTTCACTTTTATTTCTGCTTCTAAATCAATTGATTGTTGCTTTCTTCTTGTCTACTGTTAGCCGTGGAAGTAACCCACATACTATTAACATTCATTTTCTATGTTTCTCCCTAGATTGTAAACTGAGGATATTCCCGGTCTGCCTTCCAAATGGTTGCAAGTACCCATGGTGGAAGAAACTCTAACGTCTTGAAAACCTGACTTACAGGGTTATCCTGAGCATGGGTATCAAGCCGAAACAAGACAAAAGAAATAGATTGTGATTGGATGGATTTTATAGGCAAAAGCTGGAGTATAGCCATATGGTACATCCACCCACTTTCCATTTGTCAGAACTCAGTCCTGTTCTAACCTAACTGCAAAACAATCTGTAAAACAAAGTGCAACTTGTTGTCTAGTAGGACAAAAGAGTCATTTTGATGATCATTTAACTAATCTGTACTTTACACATCAACATGTAAGATTTTATCTTGAGTAAATGTAGGAATTAAAACAAAGAATCTCCCAATGTTCACTTTTTTATCATGGTAAAATGCACATAATAAAATTGAACACTTTAGCCATTAATTTTATACTTAAGTGGCATTAAGTACATTTATATTGCTGCACAGCTATCATCACTATCCATCTCTTTTCCAAACTGAAACTCTGTATTTCTTAATTTCCCATCCCTACATTATCTAGCAGCCATCATTCTATTATCTGTCTCTATAAATTTGACTACACCAGGTAACTTACATTGATAGGCTCAGACAATTTTTGCCCTTTTATTCTTGGCTTTCATTTTGCATAATTTCTTCAAGGTTCATCCATGTTGTAAGATTTGTCAGAATTTTTTTTTTCTCTTTAAGGCTATATATATATCTCACATTTGCTTAGTCTTCATCCATTGATGGACATTTTGGTTGTTTCCACCTTTTGGCTTTTGTGAATAATACTGTTATGAAAATAGTACAAACATTTACCGAAGTCCTTCCTTAAATTATGTTGAGCATTGCACAGCAGTTAACTGCTGGATTACATTACGAGTCTATGTTTAATATTTTGAGGTTTAATCAAGTTGTTTTCTATAACAGCTGCACTGTTTTACATGCTCACTGGGCAAGCATGGGAATTCTAACTCTTTCACATCTTTATTAACTTTGTATTTGCTTTTGTTGTTGTTTGGAATGATCATAGTAATTTGTGTCAGTGCTATCTTACTGTGGTTTTGATTGTGTTTAACTAATGATTAGTCATGCTAAGCTTTTTGAATGCCTAACTGACATCAGTATATTGTCTTTTGAGAAAGGTTTATTTAAATTAATTAGGTTAGTTGGATTTTTGTTATTGAACTGTAGGAGTTCTGTTTATGCTCTGGATATAAATCCCTCATGAGACAAATGATTTACAAATAGTTTTTAGCCATTGTATGGATTGCCTCTCACATTTTTCATATTATTCTTTGATGCACAAATGATTTTTAAAAATTCTTATGTATACAACTTATCTATTTTTGTATTTTTTACTTGTGTTTTTGGTGTCATATTTAAAAAAATCATTGCCAAATACAATATTATAAAGATTTTTCCTAGATTTTTGCCTAATAGTTTTGTAGTTCTAACATTATGTTTAGGTCTATAATTCATTTTGAGCAAATTTTTATATGGTGTAAAGATCCAAGTTAATTTTTGTATCTGAATATCCTGCTTTTTCAAAAAACAATTGTTGAAAGAATTATATTTTCCTCATTGAATGGTCTTGAATCCTTTTTGAAAAATCATTTGACTGTATATCCAAAGGCTTATTTCTGCACTTCCTATTTTATTTCATTGATTTATATGTTTGTCTCTATGTCAATATCACTTTCTTGATTTCTGTAGCTTTATAGTAAGTTTGAAATCAGTAAATGTGAGTCCTCTAATTTTGTTACTCATTTTTTTGTGATTGTTTTGGCTGTTTGGAGTCACTTGAGATTCCATGTAAATTTCAGCACAGTTTTTTCTATTTCTGCAAAAAACATAATTGGGATTTTGATAGAGATTTAGTTAAATGACATCTTAACTAGTGAACAGTTAAATTAATAATATTGATATCGCAACAAATCAAGTCTGCAATTCACAAACATAATATATATTTCACTTATTTGTGCTTCTTTAATTTCTTTCTTTTTCTTTTTTATTATTTTAAAGACGTGAGGTACGATTCAGGGTAAGGTACATAAGTGGTTATTGAACAGGCAAAGTTTGGTAATCTTACTGAAGTTATTTGCCACCCTCCCTCCTCCTCTGGCAGTTTTCCACTACTACCAATCCCTTTCTTATAGAATTACAATACATGTTCAGTGTCTGCTTATGAGTGAGCACATATAGTACTCAGATCTTTGTTTCTATGATAAATCATTGAGTTTATAGACTCTACTTCTATCTAAGTTGCTGTGAAGTTCATAAATTTTGTTTTTCTTATGGCTGTGAAATATTCCATTGTGTCAGTGTACTGCATTTTCTTTATCCAGTTCACTTTCAATGGGTAGCACAGATGGTTTCATGCTTTTTCTATTGTGAATAATGCTATAATAAACATGTGTGTTCAGGTATCTCTTTTGTAGAGTGATTTGAGTTCCTTGGGGAATACTCCCAGAAGGGGATGGCTGGGTCATATGGAAGGTCGATTTTTAGATCTGTTAGAAGTTGACACACTGTTTTCCACGGAGGTTGTACTAGTTTTCAATCTCACCAAATTTGTTTATGCTTGATTATAGAAGTGTTCCTTTTCCCTCACATCTTCTCTAGCATCTGTTGTTTCTGAGTTATTGATGATGGCTGTCCTGACTGGAGTTAGGTGGTATATCAATGTGGTTTTAATTTGCATTTCTTTGATGACTAGTGAGATTGAGCATTTTTTTCATGTATCTGCTGGCTGCTCATATGTTTTCTTCTGAGAAGTGTCTATTAATATATTTTGCCCATTTTTAAATAGGGTTTTTTTTTTTTTTGCCACATTTTAGATCTTGGATGTTAGGCCTTTGTCAGATTTACAGTTGACAAATATTTTTTCTCATTCTGTGGGCTGTCTTCTGCTCTTTTGATGATTTCTTTGGCTTTGCAGAAGGGTTTCAGTTTGATGAGGTTCTATTTTTCTATTCTTTTTTATTCTTTCAAAGAACCAGTTTTTTGTTTTGTTGATTTTTTTCTATGTATTTTTGTCTTTCATGTCCCATATTTGGACTTTTACTTTGGTGATCTAGCTTCTTCTGTTAAAGTTAGGGTTTTTTTGCTCTTGCCCTTCCAGCTTCTTTAGGTGATTTGTTAGTCTGTTAACTTGTGATCTTTCCATTTTTTGGTGTCTGTTCATAGAGATATAAATTCCCCTCTTAGCATTGTTTTCATGGCATCCCAGAAGTTTTGGTAAGATGTTTCTTTATTTTCATTTGTTTCCAGAAATCTTTTAATTTCTGTTTTAATTTCTGTATTAACTCAGTAGTCGACCAGCATCATGCTATTTAGTGTCCATGTCTGTGGGTTTTAGGGGAATTTTACTGGTGTTCATATTTATTTTTATTCTACTGTGTTCTGAGGAGGTGGGTGGCAGTATTTCAATCTTGTGAAATTTGTTTATGCTTGATATATGGCTGAGGATGTGATTGATCTTTGAGTATGTTCCATGTGGTAATGAGCAGAATATATTTTCTGTGGTTGTTGGGTGGAGTTTTCTGTAGGTATTTATTAAGTCCATTTGGTCAAGTGTCAAGTTGAGGTTCTGGATATCTTTAATTTTTTGCCTCAATTATTTATCTAAGGTTGTTAGTAGAGTATTTAAATCCACAGCTATACTATTGTTAGAGTCAATATCTTTTTTTTTTTTTTGGTTGCTTTATAAATGGTGGTGCTCCTGTGTGGGGTGCAAATATGTTTAGGATAGATACTTTATGTTGATGGATTGAACCTTTTATCATTATGCAGTATCCTTTTGTAGCTTACTTAATTTTTGATAGTTTAAAAGTCGTGTCTGATATTAAGATCATAACTCCTGACTTCTTTTGTGTACCATTCATCAGGAAATTCATTTTCCATCCTCTAACTTTGAGTCTGTGTGCATTCCTTATGGTGAGATGAGTTTCCTGAATGCAGCAAATTATTGAATTATGGCATTTTCTTCAGTTTGCCATTCTGTGTTTTTTCAGTGGTGCATTTAGTTCTTTCATATTCAGCATTATTATTGAAATGTGATTGTTTATCCCTGTCATGAAGTTCTTATAAAGTTTTTTCTTTGTTTGTTTTCTTTTAACTTTTGGTTGATATATGTGTGTGTTTTCAAATTTGGAGTCAAAATGTATTCTCTGTTGATTCTGTGTTCTCCTGTTTTCTTGGAAAGTGTGTGATCATTCTTTTTTTCTTTCTTCTGTGGTTAATACCTTTTAAAGCATCTCCTGTAGAGCTGGTCTGGAAGCTGCATAGTATCTCAGGGATTGGATATCTGAGATGGATATTGATTCTTCATTGCTGATGGAGCTGAACTTAGCTGGATAGGAAATTCTTGGTTGAAATTGTTTATCTTTGAAGACATTGAACATTAGGCTCCAGTCCCTTCCAGCTTGTAGTGCTTCTGCTAATAGGTCTGCTGCTACTCTGGATGGTTTTTGAGTAGGAAGTTGGACCTTTCTCTCTTGCTGTTTTTAGGAATTTTTCTTTTGTACCTACTTTGTGTAGGCTAATTACTATGTATCTAGGGGTTGGTACTCATTTGATGCCTTGCAGTGGTTCTCTGTATCATTTGTGTTTGGATGGTACATCTCTGGTGAGATGGGGAAAGTTTTCTTGGATTGCCTTCTGGAATGCTTGCTCCAAGCTGTTCTCCATTTCCCTTTCTTCTCAGATACTGATCAGGCATAGGTTTAGTCTTTTGATATAATTGCACATCTTTTGGAAATCTTGTTTTTTCTTTCTGAATTTTCTTTCTGTGTTTTTACAAATTGGGTTAATTCCATATTTTGGTCTTCATGTTCTGAGATTCTTTCCTTTGTTTTATTAATTCTGCTTTCCATACTTGTCATGTTATTTATTTCCTGGATGAAATTTTTTAAGGCCAAAATCTCTGTTACAAGTTTTTTCTGTGTTGCATCTTATCTTTCTTGAGTCATATTCACTTTTCCCATCCATTGCCTAATCTCTGTTGTATTCTGGGGTCAGTCATTTGTGACTTCCATTGTTTGGGCTCTGAAAAAATCTGAAGTCTGATTTTTCAGGTGTTTTCTCTTCGTAACACTGGGAATTGCCTGTGCTCTTCTGTTGATTTTTCCTCATTTTTGACAGTTCTGTTATTCAGTGGCAGTGGGAGAGGCTTTAACTTCTGATGTTTGCTCAACCTTCTCTTCTTTCCTGGTCAGGGCTCTGAATTTGTTTTACTTTGAAACAGGGCTTTGGGTGGGAAGCTTTACTGTCTCTTGTGGTTTTGAGAGTTGAATAAGGTAGAGGCTGGGAGCTAGGATTCGGTAACTGCTTGCAAATCACAGTGTTCACTAATTGTGGTATGCATTCCCTGAAACCCACTCCCCACCTCCACTCTACCTGAGAATACAATGGGTAAGTGTGTGTACCCCCTGAGTCCAAGATACAGCAACAGCAATGAATAGAACAGAGAAAAATAGAATGAAATAAGATGGACAAAAAAATAATAATAATGATTAAAAAAACTTGAAAATCAAAAGCAGAAACCAAAGCAAAATACAATTAAATACAGACACACACAAACACACACCCAAAACAAACTGGAAAAAATAACAATGCAAAACAAACAAAAAACAGGAAACTCAAACACACACACACACACACACACACACACACACACACACACACACACACACACACACACAATGAAAGGAGAAGAAAAAAGAAAAGAGACAAAATTAAAAAAAAAAGGAAATTCAAATCAAACCCTCGCACGTACATTCACACATTAAACTGAAAAAGAGAAAAACAAAAAGCAAAACAAGCAAACAAACAGAAAACTGAAAGGTGAAACTCAATCATTCACATACACACATAAATAGAAAACAAAAAATAAAAGAAGAAAGAAAAAATAAGAAAGAAACAGAGAAAAAAAAAAAAGCAAAGGTGGGGAGAATCCAGATTGAGCCATCACATACACTTTATGCACAAAGGAGCAAAAAAAGAAATTAAAAAAACAATCAAGGAAACAAACAACAAAAAACAACTGACCCTTTTATGTCAGGTTCTGTAATTGATCCTCTCAGTTGCTCACTGGTAAGCCCCTTTGCTGTCACCTGTGGAGTTGTGGCCTCATTCACAATCTCCCCAGTATCTGCCCCTGGGAAGGAGAAGGAGGAGGTGAGGGTTGGTGGGGCTTTAGTTCACTTTCATATGGTCAGGGGCATCCCTTATAGTGGGGAGGTGTAGGATTGCCTCTTCCATGGGTACTGATGGGAGGGCAGCCCAGCCAGGCTTATCCTGGAGTAGAGTTCTTCTATTGCAGCTGATGTCCAGGCTCCACCAGGGTTCATCCTTCTCAGTCATGCCCCACCCATGTGGGTCTAATGTTCAGAGGATTGCTAGGGAGGAGGGATTGGGTCAGCCCCAGACTCACTGGTTGATCCCTTTGGGGATCTTCCTTGTCCTTTTCTGGTCCCACCCTTTGTCCAGCAGCTGAATCAAGATGGGAAATGGAGCACCTGAGATTCATGGTAAGTAACTAAGCCAGAGCACTTTCTGCCCAGTTTTCAAGATGATAGCAGGGTGCCTTTTCATCTTCTCCAGTGAGGCTCTAACTTTGGACTCCCTTGCTATGCTCCCTCCACAACTCTTGTTGCCAGTGTCTAGCCAGATGCTGCAGTGGTGAGACAGAGCCTGGGACCAGTGGTCACTTCCAGCAGTTTCTTCCCAGGTAGGCCTTTGCTGATATTTTAAAAAAATAGCACTTGGATTCTGTGTCCCAGGAAGCGTTAGGGTTCAAGCAGAGAAGCTGCAGCACCAGTCACTTCACCAGGAGACCCCTGACCACTTGCTCCCAATTTCCCACTCAGTCAGTCACTAACACACCCACTTACAGACACATACACAGAATTTTCCATACACTCACTCACTCACACTGGGACTCGCATAGTCCAATAGGCTCCACTATCACCTTCTTCCCTAAACACCAGTGGATGGTTTTTGAGATGTATTACTGGATCCAGGATGCTAGAATCTTGTTGAGAATTTTTGTATCTGTGTTCATCACGTATATTAGTCTGTAGTTCCTTTTGTTTGTTGGATCTTTACTCGGTTTGGGTATCAATGTGATGTTAACTTCACAAAATGATTTGAGGAAAGTTCCATCTTTCTCAATTGCTTGAAATAATTACACAAGGATTGGTATCAGCTCTTCCTTGTACATTTTGTAGAATTCTGCTAAAAGTCATCTTGCCCAGGGCTTTCTTTTGAAGATAGTTTTTGTATGATAAAGTCAATTTCCTGGGTTGTTACTGTCTATTTAGGGTCTCAAGTTCTTCTTCTTTCATCATTGGGAGTTTGTGTGATGTTAGGAAGTCCTCCATTTCATTTAGGTATTCAAGTTTGTTCCCATACAAGTGTACATAATAATCTCTGATAATCTTTTGTATTTCTTTGGGGTCAGTTGTTGTTTGATCTTTTGCATTTCTGATTATGTTTATTTGGGCCTTTTCTCTCTTTTTCTTGGTCAATCTGGCTGTGGGTCTATCAATCTTCTCTACCCTTTCAAATAACCAGCTTTTTGTTTTGCTGTTTTTTTTTCTATTATATTTTTATCTTCTATGTCTTGTATTTGGGGTTTTATTTTGGTGCTCTGGATTCTTCTGCTAAAGTTAGGGTTTTGGTGATCTAGTCTTTCCAGATCCCTTAGGAGATTTGGTAGGCTGATAACTTTTGATCTTTCAATATTCTTCATGTGTGTTCACAGATATGAATTCCTCTCTTAGTACTGCTTTAATGGCATCCCAGAGGTTTTGGTAAGATGTTTCTTCATTTTCATTTGTTTCCAGGAATCTTTTAATTTCTGTTTTGATTTCTGTGTTCACCCAGTAGTTGTTCAGCATAATACTGTATAGTATTCATGTTTTTCTTGGGAAAGTTTTGTTGGTGGTCATATTTATTTTTATTTCACTCTGGTCTGAGAAGGTGCAGGACAATGTTTTGATCTTATGAGATTTGCTTATGGTTGATATATGGCTGAGGTTGTAGTCAGTCTTGAAGTACATTCCACGTGGTGATGAATAGAATGTATATTCTGTGGTTATTGGGTGGAGTGTTCTCTAGGTGTCTATTGAGTCCATTTGGTAAAGTGTCAAATTGAAGTTCCAGATCTTGATGACTTTTGCCTCTATAATCTATCCAGAGTTGTTAGTGGGATATTTAATTCCCCGGCTATGACAGTGTTATAGTCAATATATTTTTTAGTTAATCTAGAAGCTGCTTCATAAAAGTTAGTGCTCCTTTGTGGGTACATATATGTTTAGGATGGCTATTTCTTGTTGATGGATTGAATCTTTTTTCATTATATAGTGACCTTCTGTATCTTTTTAAATTTTTGATAACTTAAAGGATAATTTGTCTGATATTAAGTCACAAGTCCTGCTTACTTTTTATACGGTTCATCTGAAAATTTGTTTTCTATCCTTTTACTTTTAGTTTTTGAGTCTGTTCATTATGTTGTGATGAGTCTCCTGGAGACAGCACATTGTTGCATCTTTTTTTCTTTCTTTCTTTTTTTTTAAATCCAGTTTGCTATTCCATGTATTTTTTTATGGTGTATTTAGCCCATTCATGTTCAGGCTAATTATTGAGATGTGAGAGTTTATCCCTGTCATGAGATTCTTATAAGTTTGTTGTTTTTGCTGCTTGTTTGTTTATTTGTTTGTTGGTTTTCTTTTGATTTTTGGATTTATATATGTGTGTGTATTCAATCTTTTTCCTGCATTCTTGGGAAGAGGGTGGCCACTTTTTAATCTTTTCTGTGTTTCATACTTTCTTAAGTGTTACTTATAGAGCTGGTCTGTAGGCAGCATAAACTCTTAGGAATTGAGTGTCTGGGAAGAATTTTAATTCTCCATTGCTGGTGAAGCTTAGCTTAGCTGAGTAGGAAATTCTTGGTTGGAATTGTTCATCTTTGAGAACTTTGAATATTGGACTCTAGTCTCGTCTAGCCTGTAGTGTTTCTGCAAATAAATCTGCTGCTTTTTTTTTTTTTGACTTGGAGTCTCACTCTGTCACCCAGACTGGAGTGCAGTGGCCACTCCTGGCCCTCACAGCCTCGACCTACTGGGCTCCAGCGATCCTTCCACCTCAGCCTTCCAAGTAGCTGGAACTATAGACGCACTACCATGCCCGGCTAATTTTTGATTTATTGTAGAGATGAGGTCTCGCCAAGTTGCTCAGGTGGGTCTCGAACCCACGGGATCAGGCAATCCACTCACCTCAGCCTCCCAAATGTGCGGTATTACAGGCTGAGCCACTGAGCCTGGCTTGCTGCTATTTTAATTGGTCTTCCCTGGTAGGTAGTCTGACCTTTCTGTCTTGTTGTCTTTAGAATTTTTTCTTTTATACCAACTTTGTTTAAGCAAATTATTATGTGTCTAGGAGTTGGTCTTCTCATCTGATGTTTTGCATGGGTTCTCTGAATCTCTTGTGCTTGATCACATCTGTGATGTGATGTAGGATGTTTTCTTGGATAATTTTGTGGAATATTTGTTCCAGGTGGTATCTGTCTCCCTCTATCTGCCTCAGGAATGTCATTTAATCAATAGCTTGGTCTCCTGATATAGTTGCACATCTCTTGGAGGCTTTGTTCTGTCTTTTAAAGTTTCTTTTCTATTGTTTTAAGAATTTCTGTGTCAATATTAATAAGGGATATTAATCCATAACTTTTTAAATCTTATTGTGTTTTTGTTTGATTTTGTTGACAGAGTAATGTTGGAATTATATAAAGTATTTCTTTTTCAATATTTTGGAAAAATTTCAGAATACTTTGTGTTACCTCTTCTTTAAATGCTTGGTAAAATTTAACAGTAAAGTCATCTAGTTCTGGGCTTTCTTTTTAAAGATATTTTGATTACTAATTAAATTTTCTTAGTAAGACTTAGGTCTATTCAGATTTTATATATCTTACTGATTCAGTCTTTAAAGGTTGCACATTTCTAAAAATTGTTTATTTCATCTAGGTTATCCAGTTTTTGGATGAATGTTATTAGTACTCATAATCCTTTGATTTCATGTGAAATAAGTAGTAATGTTTCCACTTTTGCTTCTGATTACAGTTATTTGATTCTTCCTTCTTTTTCTTAGTTAATTTAGGAAGAAATATCAATTTTATTTATCTTTTTGAAAAACCAATTTTTTCCCTTTTATTCATTTTTCTGTTTATTTATTTCTGTTCAAATTTTAATTTTTCTCTCCTTTTGCTTGCTTTAAGGTTTTTTTACCCTACTTCCTAAGGTATAGATTTAGATTACTGATTTGGGATTTTTTTCTCTTTTAATGAAAGTGTTTAATAGTTATCTATTTTCCTCTTGGCATTACTTTCACTGCATCCCATACATTTTGGAATATTGTGCTTTTATTTTTATTTTCTTGTGAGTTCTTCTTTGATTCATTATCTCAGTGTATTGCTTACTCTCCAAATTTTTGTGGATTTTCCAGTTTTTCTAATGCTATTGATTTTTAGTTTCAGTCAATTGTGATGGAAAACAATAGTTTGGATGAGTTCAATAACTTTAAATTTATTAAGACTTATTTTGTGGCCTAATATATGGTCTACCATGGCAAATGCTGCATGTGGAATTAAAAAAAATTGCTGCTGTTGGGTTGAGAGTTCTGTATATGTCTGTTAGGTAGAATTGGTCTATAGTGTTGTTCAAGTTCTCTATTTCTTTATTGATCTTCTGTATGGTTGCTCTATCCATTAATAAAAATGAGGTACTTGGATCTCCAACTATTATTGTGATATTCCTTATTTCTTTCTTCAGTTTTGTCACTGTTGCTTTATGTATTTTTGTTATAACCTCTTGGTGAATTGGCCACTTTGTCAATAAGTAATATTTTCTTTATTTCTTGTAACAGTTTTTCACTTGAAATTTACTTTTTTCTCTTATTAGTGTAGTCATCCCCTCTCTCTTTTGTTTATTGCTTGCATAGAATATCTTTTCCTAAAGATATTCAATTTTAAGACATATGTAGCCTTACATTTTAAGTAATTCTATAATACACAGAAGACAATTGAATCATGTTTTATTATTTGTTTTCTCATTCAATGTTTTTTGATGAGGGAATTTACTCCAAATAAATTTGAAATAATGTTTGCAGAAAAGGAATTATTTTCCTATTTGTTTTCTGTGTCTTCTTTATTATTAAAGTTTTCCAGATAATTTTTAATTTTTTAAATCTTATTTTATTATTGAAATGTGGGTTACAAGTCAGGATTAGCTACATGAATAATCCACGTGTAGGTAAAGTTTGACCTGCAATTGATCTTCACTTCCCTGGTGTAGGATCAGGAACATTTTGTGATGTCACATACTTTTGCATATCTTTATATGTTTTTAATCCAATGTTTCCTCCATTATCACCTTCCATTGTGTTCGTTATGTTTAACTGATTACTTTTTTTTTTAAGTGATCTATTTGTATTTTCTTTCATTTTAATTTGCAAATATTCTCTAGTTTTTTGTTTGTCTGTTTTAGTTACCATAAGAAATATGTAGAACATTATGAAATTTTAGCAATGTATTTTAAGTTGATACCAACTTAACTTTAGCTGTATACAAAAACTCTACTTTTTTTTCCCCTGTATTTTTTTAATCAATATTTTTTATTATGTATTGTGGGGTACAGGTAAGGGTTAGGTACACAAATATGCTTCATTCAGGCACCCTTGTTGATAAGAGGTGTCTCCCTGTCCCCAGGCAGATATTTACTACCATTAATCCCATCTCCCTTCCCCTTCCTCCCATAGTAAAAACTCTACTTTTATACACTTTCTCCACCCTTTGAAGCTACTGATATCACAAATTATATCATTAGATATTATGTACCTATTGAGATAGACATAATAATTTTATGCATTGTCTTTTAAATATTGTAGAAAATAAAAAGTGGAGTTATCAATACAAATTTATTTTAAAACTTGTTTTTATATTTGCCCATATACTTACTTTTATGTCTTTACATATCTTTGAGTTACTTCCTAGCATCTTTTCATTTCAACCTAACCAATTCCTTTTCATGTTTCTTGTACAGCTGGTCTAGTGACAGTAAACTTTCTCTCCTCTTGTTTATCTGGGAATTTCTAATTTCTGAAGGATAGCTTTGCTATGCATAGAATACTTGGTTTACAGTTCTAATATAGCATCCCACTGTGTTCTGGTCTGCAAGTTTTCTACTGATAGATCTACTTACAATCTTATTGTGAATTCCTTGTATGAGATGATCTATTTTTGTTGCTGTTGCTGTTTCTGAGGTTCTCTTTGTCTTTGACTTTCAATAGCTTTATTATAATGTGCTTCAGTTTGAATCTTCTTAGATTTATTCAATTTGATGTTTTGAGCTTCTTGGATTTGTAGATTTATGTATTCTATCAAATTTGGTAAGTTTTCAGTAATTATTTCTCAAAATAATCTCTCTTCCCCTTCTGCTTCCCTTCTTCTGTCACTCTCATAAAGCATATATTTGGTCCACTTCATAATGTCTCTTAAGTCTTTTAGGCTCTGTTCACTTTTTTTCATTGACTTTTTCCTTTTGCTTCTCAGATTTGATTATTTCAAATGTCATTTCTTCAAGTTTTTTTTATGCCTATTCAAATCTGCTGTTAAACTTCTCTGAATAATATAATGACTAAATTGAAATATTCAGTTATTATATTTTTCAGTTCCAGAATTTTTATTGGTTCCCTTTAATTTATTTATTTTTGTTAATATTCTCATTTTGTTCATGCATTTTTCTAACTTGCTTTATTTCTTTGCTTGTGTGTGTGTGTGTGTTTAAAGGTCTTAGAACCTATGTTAGACAGTTGTTTTAACATATTTTTCTTGTATATTTTATGACTGAGTTTCTTTAGGAAACAGTTTTGCTAATTTATTGTTATTTGGATAGACCATGTTTTTTTTCTTTGTATGCCTTGATGTTTTTGTTAAAAATTGGCTAGTTGAAAAAAAAGTTACTACTTTTGGCTTCAGCTGACTGACCTTGGGTAGAAAATCCTTCACTAATTAGTGGGGCATGCTTCAACACTGAATTTTGCCTAAGCTATGTGTGTGCTTTTTCCCATTCCCTTATCTATATGGCTTTCTTTCTTTTTAGTTGAGGGTTCTTACTCTGTCACCCAGGGTGGAGTACAGTGGCACAATCGTGGTTCACTACAACCTTGATTTACTGGGCTCAGGTGATCCTTTCACCTTGGCCTCTAAAGCAGCTGGAACTACAGATGTGCACCATCATACCTGGCTAACTTTTTATTTTATTTTATTTTTTGGAGAGAAGGGGTCTTCTTATGTTGCCTGAGCTGGTCTCAAACTTCTGGGCTCAAGAAGTACTCCCACTCAGCCTGTCAAAGTGCTCGATTATAAGTGTGAGCCACAATACCTCGGTCGTTATATATGGCTATTTTTAAATGTCTTAGTTTTCCAGGGAGTTTCATGTTAGCATCTCTGTGGGACCTTAAATGATCTAGAGTGTAATCTCTTATTCCAGAGTCTGCTGGTCAGCTAGTAGGTTTCATGAGCAATGTCTGCTGCTGCTTTCCATAGCTTTTCCCAGCTTGAGATCTGAACTATGTTACTTTCTCCATCTGATGTTGAGTCAGATGAAACATAAACCAGTTTCTTGGGCAGTTCCCAATAACTTATGGCATTTCAAATAAAGTCAGCTCTGCTCTCCCTGGTTCAAGGGAGGTGGTTGAGAGGTGAGCTGCTGCTTCTTTCAGACTATGCCATGATTTCCATGTTGTTAGTACACATAGGGCAAGGTAGAATCAAAACAATACAATTTCCTACCATTTTAAATATGGCATTTTCTTGATTGGGCATTTGTTTGGTTGTTGTTGATTTGTGATGTGTTCCACAGTTCATACAGTTGCTATTATTATTAATTAATTAATTTTTTTCCTGTGAAGTACAAATATTTGGAACTTCCTTTCACATCATCTTGCTTTTGTCACTCTCTGGCAGTCATTTTTCTTTTCTTTTTTTCTTATCTTTTTTTTGAGTCAGAGTCTCACTCTGTAGCCCAGGCTGGAGTGCAGAGGCACTCTGCCCACAGCCACTGCAGCCTCCACCTGCTGGGTTCAGGAGATCCTTCTGCCTCAGCCTTCCAAGCAGAGTCATTTTTAACTGATTATCTTATTCTGTTTTTATTTATTGTGGTTGTCTATCATTTTGAAATATGTTTACCATAATTTTTCATGCTCTATTTTTTTCTAATAGTCTGTGCTTGTTTTTATTCTTGTTTTCAGTGTAGTGTGGGAATTAACAGTGCATACTTGAGATCACGTATCTCTCTGCTTACAATATTGGCTCTCCACGCTCCAGTCATATTGTTGTGGGCAAGTTGACCTTCTAAAGTCCTCATCTCTAAAATGGGACACACATGAGAACTTTCTGCCATTTCAAAAAATGAGCGTTAAATCATTTCACACTATGGAAACAGCTCATGAACATTAGCTGATATAATATAAGTTCTCACTTAACATCGTTGATGCATTCTTGCGAAGTGCTATTTAAGTAAAATGTGCACAGCAATTCCTCAATTTGTGTTTCATTCAATGTCATTTTGTTATAATGCTGATGAAAAAAACAAATTTGCTTTGTTACACATTGTTTCACTTCAAGTCACAATTCCCAAGAACTTTCAATGACAGTAAATTAGGAGTTTCTTTTTTTTTTATTCTTTTGAGATGTAAATTTTTCTTATGCCATTTTGTTCTCTTTATATGAAGCTTATCTTTCAGTAGAATGACTGTTTAGTAATTATCTTTGAAATTTTTAGAAATGCACGCAACGACGTGTAACAAGCATTTCATTTCTGTACTTAATTACCTTTCACCTTATGAAATTGTGCAGAACGCTTAATTTCTAATTTTTTTAAAATTATAGCTTCACAAATTAGGTAGTTTTATATTGCTAATATATGTTTTAATTTACCTACTTCTTCAACATTGTCTCTGCTTACTCATTTCTTCATAAATAGCTATGCATCTTTCAGACACTGTATTGGGTACTATCTTTCCTCGGTATGCATTTTTTAGAAATTGTAATAAAATTTTCAGAGTGCTATAACAAAATACCACAAAGTAGTCAGCTTATCCAACAGAAATTCATTTTCTCATGGTTTTAAAGGCCGAAAAGTTCAGGAGCAAGGTTCTAGCAGGGTTCCATTTCTGGTAAGGGCGTTCTTTCTGGGTAGTAGATGGCTATTTCTTGTTTTTGCTGTGTTTCTTTTTTCAGTTTTTCTCAGATAGCATATTTTCTGAGCAAGTGCAGAGGGGGAAAAATTTTAGTTTCTCTTCCACTTTTGCAATAATATGAATTTTATTGAATTTAGGAGACACTTCTGTAACTAAATTAACCATAGTGACCTCCGTATAGGCCCTCTCTTTAAATACAGTAGCACCGGGGGTTAGGGTTTCAAACTGAATATGTGCGGGGAGGAAGGAAAAAATTCAATCCTTCACAGACACAGGACTTGACTTTTGGTAATAAGCTCTTGTTTATTTTTTTAAAGTTATTTGTGGCAATTTTGTTGTTGAGTTTACCTTTTCTGAATGGGTGGCTATTTTCTCTTCATTTTTTTTTTTTTTTTTTGAGTGGGAGTCTCACTCAGTCGCCCAGACTGGAGGGCAGGGGCGCTCCCGGCCCCCGCAGCCTCCACCTGCTGGGCTCCGGCGATCCTTCCGCCTCAGCCTCCCGAGTAGCTGGAATTCCAGGCAGGCGCTACCACGCCCGGCTGATTTTTTGATTGATTGCAGAGATGAGGTCTCGCTGCTCAGGCCGGTCTCGAACCCGCGGGCTCAGGCCCTCCGCTCACCTCAGCCTCCCAAAGGCGTGCGGGGTGACAGGCTGAGCCACCGAGCCCGGCTCCTTTTTTCTTGTACTTCAAATTGTATTTTAAAGTGGCGGGGTACGGGTTAGGATTGTGTACATAGGTGGTTTGGGTACAGGCGAAGTTTGGGGCCTCCCACTGCACCTCACTTCGCCTGGATTAGACTCGGGCCTCTCTACCATAAATCCCAAAATCAGCCGGGGTGGTCGCGCACCCTGGCCCTCCGGCTACGGGGAGGGCTGAGGCGGGAGGATCCCGGAGCCCAGCGGGTCGGGCCTGGGGCGGCTGGTCAGTGCACGCCAGCCTGGGTGACAGAGGGAGACTGCAACTCAAAAACCAACCAACCAACAAACCAACCAACAAGAATCAGGCGCCCTTCTTGATGTTCGTGCCCCACCACCCCTGCCTTTCTTAGCAGTGTTCTGCTACTGCCAAATCCCTTTTTTGTGTTACTATGGTGGGTGTTCAAGGTCCACTTATGAGTGAGAACATGTGGTACCCAAGTCTTTGTTTCTGTGATAGAACACTGAGTGTCCTAGACTCCAAACCCATAAGAGGGTTTGCTATATTTCCTGAAATGTAAATATCACTTTCTTTATAGTTTCTGGAAAATTCCCAGTGGTTATATTATTACTTTGGTCTCATTCTAAGTTGCTATACTCTCTTTTTCTTTCTGTTCTGCATCTGAAAATCAGAATCAATGTTTTTTGTGTTTTTCCTGTTCTGTTAAATTCCAAGACTCTGGATTACCACGAAATCATCCGGTGTCCTCAGTGTGCCTGCTAGCTCCAAACCTGCCGTTTTCTCTCCAGATTTCTGTGACTTCCAGTGAACTGAATTTTTATTTAGAAACCTTTAGACTTTGTCCCTATATTTTCCATGAATTTTAATTTTATCTTCACTCTTTTGTTTTTCTTAGTTCAGCATTTTTTAAACTTATTCAGATCTTTTTTCAGTTCATTAATTTTTTTGTTCAACTATGTCTAATCTATTGTTCAATGTATTCACTGGGGTTTTTATATCAAAAGGGATATTTTAAATGTCTATAAAATCTACTTAATTATGTTTTAAATCTATGTGATCATTTATATAGTAGTTTGCATTGTTTACCCTTTTGATTCCCTCTTTTGTTCCTTAAACACATAAAGTGTATTATTCTGTGTACACTATTTTCAGTACCTGAAGTCTTTTAAGCTCTAATTCTGTTGTTTCTGCTACCTCTCACTAATAATGACTTATTTTCATGTAAATTTTTTAAAAAATTTAAACATTGTGAACATTTATTTAGAAAATATTGATGCGCTTGCCTCCACAGAGAATTAATATTGGGGTCATATTATCTCTCCTAGAATACTCTCAACTATGATTCTTTTCAGTTTCAGGTTTCCCAGAAAACCTAAATAGTGTGATTCTATGTCTATGGGGGGCCAGACCCCAAAAAGAGATTTAGAGGGTCCCTGGAAGGTGGGGCAGCGTCGGCGAATATTCTGGAGAAAAAAGGAAAAAGAAAGAGACTGTACTCTGTCTCGTGCAGAAGCCGATTCTGTAGTAGGGATAGATATTAAAAGAAAGAAAGATGGAAGGATAGATTTAAAGGGGGAGAAAGAGAAAGAAAGAAAGTGGACAACTGTTCAGTGAAATGAGCAGAAGCCGTTTATTGGGACCTACCGTGAGTCTTTTATCCCAAACTTTCACATGTTAAACCACAAGACTTTCACGTGAACACATCCCCCACCCACCAGGCGTTTCCCTAGAAATGAGGAAGGACAATCCCAAAGTTATCTCACTGTTCTTCATGCTTGGTTTATATTACTCAAAAGCAATATAACTGACTAAAATCCTAATACCTTTCTTATCAGTGCCAATTTTACCTGTACTATAAACAACTCTTAATTATAGCTCAAACCAGTTCCTAAAGAATGTGGCCCAGCCCAAAGATCAAGCTGGGCCTCTTCCAGGAACGATTGATTATGATCTCTTAACAAAATGGCTATTCTAAAATCCTATGTATCTATCTTAATTTTTGCCCAGCCCAAAGTGGATGCTGGACCCTTAGGAATGTGGCCCAGCCCAAAGTTCGTGCTGGGCCGTTTCTGGTAACCCTAGATAATCTTCTATACCATCTAAAGCTGGAAACAGCTCTCTAAATGTATATACTAATTCTACAAATATATTTTAAAATCTTATAAAGAAGCTTGTATCATGTATAAGGTTCCCAAATGTGATCTGAGTTTGAACTGTGTTAAGTTTAAAGCCGAAACCGCCGTCTGTGAGAAACGGGAACAATGGATCCCTAGAGTCAGCCATGCCTGCCATATTCTCAGAACTTCATGCTTAGATCATCAAAATCCCTGCCAGCTGGTAATGCTAAACAACAAAGAAAGGAGGAGGGAACGGGCCTTCAGTTCCTGAACCAACCTCGTGGTCTCAAGGTCCACAGCCCGCCTGGATCCCTAACGCTCAGGCAGGCCTCCACGGCCGGATCCCAACATATGTCTTTAAAAAAAAAATTTATTGTAAAGATATGGAGTACAATCCAGGGTTAGTTACACAAACATTGATCATGCAGGTAATCCTGTTAATGAGGTATGCCCCTCCGTGCCCTAGAAGTTTCCCTCAACTGCTAATCCCTCCCCCGCAACAGTTTCCCATCACTGCCAATTGCTTTTCCATAGCACTATAATTGTTCAAGGTCTTCTTATGAGTGAGAACATATAGAACTCTGTTCTTTGTTTCTGTGATAAATCACGGAGTATGATCGACTCCAAATCCATCCAGGTTGCTGCAAGAATGCATAGGATAACCTGAGGTTATGGATTCTGAGGAGATTTTTTTTTTTCTCTACCAACTTTGGTACTATAATTTACTTTCACGTATGTAGCCCAGTGTACTTCTCACTTTGAAGAAGTCTGATGCCTTCTCTCCTGTCCTGTTAAATTCCAAGACTCTGGGTTACCATAGATCACACCTATCCTCAGTATACCTACTAGTTCCCGAGTCTGATGTTGTCTCCAGGTTTCTATGACTTCTAGTGAGCTGAATTTTAATTTAGAAATATGAATTTTTCATTGCGTTTTGCAGTTTTGGTTGGTTTTTTTTTTTCTTTTTTTTCAAACGAACTTTTCTTTCTTTCTTTTTTTTAAAGCTACCTTTTCTTTACGAAACAAGAAATGGTAAACAGTCATTTTATTTTCAACCTCTTTCTGTGACTATGTGTGGGTGTCAACTGTGTTGGGGAGGAAACAAGAGATACATTAAAACAAATGAATCCAAGAAAAGCTTCCAAACCAATGGAGGAGAAAACAAAAGGGAGAAAAATATATTATTTCAATGTAACAGAAAAAAAGAAAAAAGAAGAAGCATGGCAAAGAGGAAAAAAGTAAACGATATGGTTTTATCAAACTTACTGTATCTATACTCTAATGTATATAAAAGGTTTCATCATCTATTAAATAATAAAAACCCACATGAATTGTATATCTTTAAATACACAATTTATTTTTCAACAGGACGTGAATATTGATCCTACATTTTACAATATCTAAAGTTGTACATACCCAATCCACTCACCTCAGCCTCCCAAAGGCGCGGGATGACAGGCTGAGCCACTGAGCCCAGCTTATCATTCCATTTTTTTTCTGGCATTTATTGTTGGTAATAAAACATCTGTTTATCTTGATGATGAGATATTTTAATTGCCACTCACTGGCTATTAAATAACCAATCTTTTCTCTATATTCTATAGAATATTATTTTTTAATGCTCTTCATTTTTCTAGTATATATTTACTGTGGATTTATTTAGATTTATCAACTTTAATATTCAGTGTGTTATTTCAATCTGAAGCCATGATTCTTATGAATCTAGAAAACTCTTAGTCAAAATACCTTTTGAATATTCGTTTTTTTGGTCATTCTCTTTATCATCTACTTCTGGAATTGGTATGAGTCATTTGCCAGAGCTTCTTGATCTACTTTTCAAGTTTTTAAGTTTCCTTTACATATTTCTGATCTTTTTTGCTTTCTGTGTAGTGTTCTGGAGTGTACTCCGAAACACTATTTACATACTGTCGTCTTTTCACAATCCTTTGAAGACTTAGGTTTCAATGGTCTTAGTTTTCTTCTCCAGATTTCTATCTGAATGACTTTCTTTTTTTATTCCGGTGACTTCTCATGCAGTTGTGAAAAAGAGAGAGTTTCTTACCATCTGTTCTGATGAATCCCCTCTCTCCATCTCTTATCTTTCTCTCTCTCGCTCTCTCTTTTTTCTTGGCTCCATTTCTCTTTATAGCTCTTGCTACTATCTGAAATGCTTGTTTTTTAATTTCCTTCCTTCCTTCTTTCTTTCCTTTCTTCCTCCATTCCTCCCTCTTCCCCTCCCTCCCTCCTTCTATTTCTTCCTTTCTCCCTTTCCTCTCGCTCTCTCTTTCTTTATTTCCTTCACTCTTGACTTCCTTCCTCACAAGAAGTCAGTGATGATTTCTGTGTTTTGATTACAATTGTATTTCTAGCACCTATAACAGAGTCCAATACTTAACAGGTGCTTAATACATATTTGATGACTGAATAAATTATTTTCTTTAATTTTTTTATTCCTTCAAGTCTATTTATACTGTAAAGTTTGTTCATTAAAATATTTTTTATTTGCCTAACTTTTGAGAATTTTTAAATATACAGTTACTCCTTTGGAATTTTTTAATTAGTTGAATTAATAAAAATAGTTAGCTGCCTTAATCTAAGGTTATCTAGGTGACTTGGAATTTCAGTCTCTATGTCTCCTTCGAAAAGTACTTATTCTTTTCTCCCTTGCTCTCTTGCATTCTCCTTCAACGTGCATGCTAGATTAGTGATTGCGTTCTACCTAGACACATTCCAAAATCAGGTTTCATAGTGGGCAGAGTGGCTCCTATCCTTGGTGCTTTCCTTCACTGTTTCTGGGAGTGCTTTGGTAAGGTCTTGATTATCAAACTTTTATCTTGTAACTCCCACTGTCCTAGATGTGTAGGTTGAGAGAAAGCAAAGCCCTGACAGTGGTCACTAATTTTATTAACCACTTTTTTCATTGGTGAGAAATCGGTCCTAGTCCCTCTTTAGGCATTGACTATAGTTCTGTTCTCCTTCATTCATGGACATAGATATATTTCCCCCCCTCTGTTCTACTATGGAAACAAACTCCTAGTCATGTCTACCTACTTTAGGATAAGGAAATCAGAATGTCAGTTTGTGTCTTCAGCTCATTTACTGGTACATATATTTAAATTAGCTAAGTCTTATAAGTATAATTTTTCAAGATTATCAAAATTATGCGCTCAAAACAGAAGGGGAGGGAATTTAAAGCAAGAATTTATGCAGATTTTTAAAAACGTTAAGTATAATAGAAATATAGAAGGGTGCATAAAGTAATTATACAAATTAGCAAAATGTTATAATATAAATACCACATTAAATATCACTCAAATCAAGAGATTTGCCAGCACCCCAAACCTCTCTCGTGCTCTTTCTGTTTTTATTTGCAACTATAGCTTTTTTTTATTGCTGTAAAATATTTCATTATAACAGGGGTAGGCAAATCATGGCCTGGGGGTCACGTCCATTCCACTACTTGTTTTTGTAAATAAAGTCTTACTGAAACATAGCCATAATTTTTTTTATTTAAAACTTTTTTTATAGCTTCTTTCCTGGTAAAATGGCAGATTTGAGTACTTGTGACAGAGAACATACAGCTCAGAAAGCTGAAAATATTTACCATTAGTCCTTTCAGAAAAAGTTAGCCAACCTCTTTCTTATGTGATTATGCTGTAATATTTTATCCATTCTAATGTCACTAGAGATGACGGCTGTATTTAGTTTCTGATACTTTAAGCAATGCTGCTGTAAATTTTTATCTATACTTCTCTTGAATTGCACATCTGTAAGTTTCTGCAGGGATATATTTATGAGAGGAATGATTGAGTTTTGGTATAGATACCTTTCACTTTATGAAACAGTGCAGTTTTCCAATATGTCTATCTGATTAGGACAATAGTACTAAGACTTATGCCATTTTAAAGATACAGATATAATTTTTGGACACAATGCATGGAGATGCTAATTCTGGTAGGCCTGAGATTTAAGTCACCTGTCAATATTTTTAAAAGCTTAACAGATATTTCTAATAGCTAAGACTAGGTTGGGCATTGCTGGATTACGCTGTTGTATGGAGTATGGTTTCTTTAAATTCCTCTATAACCTCAAAAAATTCACTGAGACTTGTGCTTGGAGTCACAGTTAATTAATTTCCAAATAAATGACTCATGAACATATATGCCTAAACCTTTGCGTGCCACCCTGTGGAGATGGATTGATGTACGCATCGCAGTTTAGACTTGTCTTTTTTCCTTCTTTTGTGCGTGCATGTAGTCCTCACAAATAAATCCAGTTCTTGGTGAAGATTTCCTAGGTACGTATCTGAACAAGCACAGAAGAAATATGTCAGGCTAAGTTAATGAAGTGAAAAACAATATATTTGGCAACCTCATAAATTTCCAAATATAGACTAAAAATCTTATTTCTTTCTATTTTATCTTCAGATATATCAATATGAGAAAAAATCCATCAAAGAGAAAGTTTATACATAACTTTATAAGTAATATCTGCTGTGTTCACATATTACATAGTGAACATGCTACCTTTCACAATTTAACCTCTTGAAATAGTCGATGAATTAAGTAGCTATTTCTACTGGAAAATAGAGACATTGAAATCAGAAAACTTAAATAAATAATTCATATTCGCCATGAATAGGAACAGAGTCTGGTCCGAATCTTGGTTTTGGCCTTAGCATGTGATCCTCACATGACATTCTTTCCACCACCCACACAACCAAAGGAACCTTGATGTTGAAGGTATTGGAGATGGGGACACATCTGTGACCTTAGAGAATCACTTCACTGCATCAAGAAACAGGTGATCATTATTTGGACTCCCTTTCCTAGTATGTTATGGCTCAATTAACATTTGTGAAGATCTTATGGATGAAATCACCGTAATTCCTCACAGTATTTATGTCCCTCAGTCTCGATGGGCTTTTTGCCTTTTATCTTCCAGCCTGCCACAGTGATGGTGGTGCTCTTCAATTTCGGGACACCTTGGTTTCTTTCCCTCTGCTTGTTTGGAGCATCTAGATGGGAGACTGCCTATTTGCTGAGCGACGTTTAGCTCTTTGTGGTAGGAAGAATAAAATAAGCACTGGTAGTAAAGGGAAGAAAAAGCACAGACCAGTCCAGAAAACTCCATGAGAAAAACCGTCCTGATAAGTTTCACACCTGCAGCCAAGGGTACACCTAGCATGTTTGTCATCTGCAGATCATTTTTAACAACCTTTATGTCACAATATTATTTTCAGTAATAATCACTTAGTTACCAGAAATGAACATTTTTTTTGATTCATTGCTTAGTTTTAAAACAATTAACAACTAGAAAACGAGTACATTTAAAGATAATAGTCAAGCAAAATATTTGCATGTAGAATGAAAGTTTCAACAAACAAAAATATTACCCACTACATTTATCTGTTTTTCCTACACTGTTTTGCATTTTAGGCAGAAATTAAAATTTGAAATGGCCACACAGAATGGTGGAATGAGTCACTTGTGTTTGGTCTGTTCCTCTTTACAGTTACTGCACTATCTTGTTTATTTAGACTCTGCTGTTTAAACATGAGACTATTTAAGTCTCCAGTCTCCAGAGACGTGAACCACACTCTAATGAACCGTGCTGTAAGTGAGCGCAAATGACTCCAAATCCTGACCAACTTACGCAAAACAAACACCTGTAGTCAAGCCTATGTTTGTCAGGGGCCAACTGTCTGACTGGGAGTTTTAAAATTAATTTCCATGTAGAACACGATATTTATTAAAAGACAAGTAATAAAAATGTGCTCAGTTGACACAGAAAAATGTAATATTAAGACTCAACAGCAACAGAAGCTTGGAAGTTTGAGCGAAAAGTTTATTTTTGAGGAGAAATAGCTTATTTCTGACATGATAATTGGTGAAGCATGGCAATAATAAAAAAGTAGGCTGATTTTAGGTCAGTACTACTTTCTTTTAAATTCTCTATAAACAGTACACACCCCTGTTGACTGCCCAAGGGGCAGTCATCCCTACGACTGCCAAGGGCACTTTTGCTGCAACGATTCTGTTATTCTGATCTGAGAGACTTTGGAGAAAAAAAGATGCTTTTTGGCAAACGTTTTCAAAGGAGCTAAGCAAAGACGATGCTAATTGCTTATAGCACATGACGAGGTTAAATGAAAATGAACTCAGGCTTTTTAAAAAATCTGGAAGGCGGAGTGTGTTGACCAAAGAATCTGTGAATGAATGTAGAGTTAAGAATATCTGGTGGGATCCAGTGTCCCAGAAGAAGCTGTAGTGCTAAAAAAAAAAAAAAAAAAAAAGTAAGTAATATCGGAATTCACAGATGATCCAGAGACGTGAAAAGAACTGAATATCCTTTCTCTCTACAGAGGCTCCAGGGGCTAAAGCAGCTAGATATCGACTGAGCAATCAGAGCGGAGATTTGGAGAAACCACGTAAGAAAGCACAGGGCGTGGATGTTACAAACTCAATCCTACTTCAATCTTCTGCATGTGGTCAGCCAGTGTGTGGATATCACAGGTTCATTCAAGGTGTGGATATCACAGGTTCATTCAAAGAGGGAAAGGCAGGTAGACATCAGAGAGCGTTAAGGGATGCCAGTAAAGTAATGTGGATTGTAAAATGTTCATAAAATAAGGTCTCAAGCAGAGCTTGAATTCAGGTTCTGCTGTTTACTAGCTATCTCTCTTTGCCCAGTTTACTAACCTCTCTGACCAGCAAAGTCTTCATTTTTAAAATGGAGTCATGATTTGAGTTCCTCTGGGTATATTCCCAGTAGGAGGATTGATGGGTCATATGGAAGATCAACTTCTAGTTCTTTTAGGAATTGCCACACTGTTTTCCACAGAGGCTGAACTCGTTTGCATTCCCACCGACAGTGTAGAAGCACTCCCTTTTCTCTGCATCCTCACCAGCATCTGTTTTTTTTTTTTTAATTATGGTCATTCTTATTGGGGTTGAGTGGTATCTCAATGTGGTCTTGATTTGCATTTCTCTGATGATTAGTGAGGTTGAGCACTTTTCATGTGTCTGTTGGCTGCCCGTATGTCTTCTTTTGAAAAGTGTCTATTCATGTCTTTTGCTCACTTTTTAATGGGGCTGTTTGTCTTTTTCCTTTTGGTATGTTTGAGTCCCTTATAGATCCTGGATGCTAAGCCTTTGTCAGATATACAGTTGGCAAATATAGTTTCCCATTCTGGGGGCTGTCTCCCTGCTCTCTTGATGGTTTTCTTTGCTTTGTAGAAGCTTTCAGTTTACTGAGGTTCCATTTGTGTATCTGATCTTTTATGGCATGGATATCTGGGGTTTGGATCAGAAATTGATTGCCTACTCTGATTTCCATAAGGCTGTTCCTTGCGTTTTCTAAGATTCTTATAGTTTGAAGTTGTATGTTTGGGTCTTTGATGCATTTGGAGTTGATTTTTGTGCATGGTGATAAGTAGGGCTCCTACTTCAATCTTCTGTATGTGGTCAGCCAGTTCCTCTAGCACCATTTACTGAATAGATTCTCCCTTCCCCAGTAGTTGTTGGTGGAGGCTTTGTCAAAGATGAGTTGGTTGAGATATTGAGGCTTTGCTTCCAGAATCTCTATCCTGTTCCATTGGTCTATATGTCTGTCCTTGTACTAATACCAGGCTGTTTTGATTATTGTAGCCTTATAATAAAGTTTAAAGTCTGGAATTGTGATTTCACCATGCCTGCACATGTATGTTTATTGTAGCACTATTCACAACAGGAAAACATGAAAGCAACTGTGCTACCCATTGAAATTGAACTGGCTAAAACAAAGTGGCACATACCCAAGATGGAATATTATATAGTCATAAAGAAGGATAAACATATGGACCTCATGACAACTTGGATTTGGAGTCTATAGTACTCAGTGATCTATCACAGAAACAAAGAACTGTGTACCACATGTTCTCACTCATAAACAGATCCTGAACATTTACCATGATACTATAAAAAAGGTATAGGCAGTAGCAGGATACTGCCAGGGAAGGGGAGGATACAACATCTATAAGGATACCTGATCTCAAACCAGGCAAAGGGGAGACCAATGGGAGGCCCAAACTTTGCCTGTGTGATGACCACTTGTATACCTAATCCTGAATTGTACCTCACATCTTTTTTTTTTTTTTTTAGCCAGAATCTTACTCTGTCACCCAAGCTGGAGTGCAGTGGCATACTCAGGGCCACCGCAGCCTCGACCTGCTGGGCTCGGGCGATCCTTCCACCTCAGCCTTCCAAGTAGTTGAAACCACAGGCATGCACCACCACACCCGAACAATTTTTCTGTTTTATTGTAGACATGAGGTCTCCCCATGTTGCTCAGGCTGTTCTTGAACCTCTGAGCTCAGTCAATCCTCTCTTCTCTACCTCCCAAAATGCTGGGATTACAGGCATGAGCCACTGAGCCCGGCCTCACATCTTTTAAATAAAAAAAATAAATATTTAAAAAATGGAGTATGCTGTCTAGTGTTCCTTGATTGTCGTGAACATAGGGGAATAATATATGCAAACCTTCTCTCATTTTGAGTATATCTAGAAAAAGGTATCTCTCCAGCTATGCCAGTAACAAAAATAATTATGGAGGGCCAGAGCCAGATTGACAGCAAGAACTGTAAGTTATGATGGCAGACCTAGGAGAACTTAAAAGTCAGTTGACAGGGGTCCCTGAATGACTGTTCTTTCCTGCTGAAAGCTTAGAACTGAAGTTAGGAGAGGAGATTCCAGCTCCATACTTGCTACTGGCTGGCTGTGTGACTGCTGGTTTGCCACTTACCTTTTCTGGGCCTTCTTCACTTTCTTCCAGAGTAAGGTTATTGTTACTGGCCCATCTGGAACCAGCCATTTTATCACCAGTAATTATTTTGCCCCAGATCATTTAGGTGATAACTGTCCCCATGTTTATGATCTTAAAAATGTGCCATCTCTTTGTCCTATTTTGCCTGCATCACATTCCAACCCTTATCACATTTACCCCACACCATCCTTACCCCACTGTACCCTGGAGCTCACTACAATCTCATTCTTCCACCCAGGGTAATGCAAAGATTGTATGAAACTGTGTTTTGGACACAGAAGAAAGTATGAGGGGGAAAAAGTGATATTGAAGGTTCATTTCCTAGACTGTATTGTCTTTGAGGTGGGGGAATCGAATTTCCTGTGAATAGATGACCATCAGGAATGGAGAAAGCTCAGGGATATTTTTAGGATACTTATTACACATATTTTTTTTTTTTTGAGTTGAAGTCTCACTCTGTCGCCCAGACTGGAGTACAGTGGCCACTCCCGGCCACCGCAGCCTCCGCCTGCTGGGCTTCGGCAATCCTTCTGCCTCAGCCTTCCGAGTAGCCGGAATCACAGGCATGTGCTACCACGCCCGGCTGATTTTTTGATTTATTGTAGAGATGAGGTCTCGCTGCCCAGGTGGGTCTCGAACCCGCGGGCTCAGGCAATCCACTCACCTCAGCCTCCCAAAGGCGCGGGATTACAGGCTGAGCCACCGAGCCCGGCTTTATTGCACATATTATTTAGTCATTAAAAAAAATGTTTTTAGAGCCCTCAAATGGTGGGGTAGTTGAAATTTCCCTGGCATTCTTTAAAGGGGTACATTCTAGTTCTCCATCTGTCCCTTTAATTGCATATTTATTTAACATTTATTTAGTGCCTATCATGTTTTACTTATTAACTAAAAAAAAATTTTTTTTTGAGTTGGAGTGTCACTCTGTCTCCCAGACTGGAGTGCAGTGGCTGCTCCCAGCCACCGCAGCCTCGACCTGCTGGGCTCCGGCTATCCTTCCGCCTCAGCCTTCCAAGTAGACGGAATTACAGGCATGCGCTACCATGTCCGGCTGATTTTTTGATTTATTGTAGAGATGAGGTCTTGCTGCCCAGGCGAGTCTCGAACCCGCGGGTTCAGGCAATCCACTCACCTCAGCCTCCCAAAGGCACGGGATTACAGGCTGAGCCACTGAGCCCGGCTCCTATCATGTTTAGGTGCTGTTTTAGGTGTTGGGAATAAAACAAGAAATTGACAGTGGAGAAAGAAAGTAAACTGAGGTGACTGCATATAGCATATCACAAGTGGTTATGTGTTCTAGAAAAAAGTAAACCGGAGCAAAAAGTCAGCTATTTTTGTTGTGAGAAGACTGCATAATGTCCCCAAATTTTAGTGGCTTATAACAATAAGCACATAGGCCTGTGGTTGGTGGAGTGAGTCACATCAGGCTACCTTAAGGCTCAGTCCTGAACCAAAGGTGCTTTATTTTCCAGGTACTAGCAGTCACCAGGGCATGTTCTCCTCATGTAGAATGATTGGAAAACAAGAGGGTTAATGGAAACTCACATTGCTTCTTAAGACTTCAGCAAGAAAGTGCCACGCTCTAGCTGAGGCCCACGGTCTGCTGGCCAAATCAAGCCATCCGAACAAACCTGAGATCAGCTGGAATCTGCTCACTCCACAGTGGGTGACTTGGAAATGTCATATGACAAAGGCATAGAGGTCTGATTTTATTAAGCGAAAGAATAAAAGAATGAAGACGACAAGAGAATCTACTACCTGGGGAAAGGATAACAAGGATTGTCAGGGTAAAGAATGTGACATTTCCTATATTTTGTCAGCAGTGATTAGAGAGGACCTTACTTGAGAGATGACGTATGAGCAGAGGCCTTGAGAAGGTGCTCTGGGTGAATGCTTAGGACAGAAGTATTCCAGACACCGAGAGACCAGTGTTGCTGGAGCAATCTCTGGACCGGAGAGATGGGGGAAATGAAGTCCAAGACACGTCAGGGAAGCAGGGGTGAGGTAGAGAACTGGAGCAGATAATATAAGACCTGACGAAGGCTTCAGTTTTTACTTTGAGTGAGCTGATAAGACATCGGAGGGCTCTGAGCAGAAGAAGAGGTGATTTGATCTAAACTGAACTGTGTCTACATTGAGGGTGAGTGCAGGGGGACGAAAGAGAAAGCAAGAAGACCAATTACACAGTCACCCCAATAACCTCTATGTGGACTGATAGCTTGGTCCATGGTGGGGAAAAATAATAATTCATTGGATATGATCTGAAGGTAGACCTAAGAAGGTTTGCAGATGTGAGGTATGAGACGCAGAAAGAAGTCAAGGGTGATTCCCAGATTTTTGGCATGAGACTGGAAAAATGCATTGCCCACAAGAGGTTGAGAATAGTGTCAGCCATTACATTGAGGAAATCTGTTTCTCATTGGTGGAGATAGGAACCTCTCTCCCCCTGCTCTGCAATGCTGAGACGTCTTTCTCAAAACAATGTGACTACCAGAATATGATACTTTTTAAATTTTTATATGTTCTGCTTAAACCATATCAGCTAGAATGACGTCAACATTAACTTTTGTTGTACATTGTTTTTAACTTTAAAATTTTAAAAAATATTTTATTTAAAGATGTGGGGTACAATTCAGGATTAAGTACACAAGTGGCCATCAGACAGGTAAAGCTTGGGCCTCCCTTCGGTCCTCACTTTGTCTGGTTTGAACTCAAGTACCCTTATTGATGTTGTGTCCCTATCCTCACCCCAACAGTGTCCCACTTCTGCCAATCCCTTTCTTATAGTATTATGGGAAATGCTCAGGGTGTGCTTATGAGTGAGGACATATGGTACTCTGTTTCTATGACAGATCACTGAGTATGATAGACTCTAAATCCATCCAAGTTGTTGTGAGGTCCACATGTTTGTCCTTCTTTATGGCTGTGGAATATTCCATCATGTATATGACCACATTTTTTTTTAAACAGTCCAGTTTCGATGGGCAGCACAGTTCGTTCCATGTTTTCGCTATTGTGAATAGTGCTGCAATAAAAATGCGTGTGCAGGTATTTTTGTAAAATTATTTGAGTTCCTCCAGGTATATTCTCTGCAGGGAAATTACTGGTTCAGATGGAAGGTCAATTTTTAGTTCCTTTAGAAATTGCCCCTTTGTTATCCATAGAGGCTGAACTAGTTTGTATTACCACCAGCAGTGTTGAAGCGTTCCTTTGTTCCCTTTTCTCCGCATCCTCCCCAGCATTTGTTGTTGTTTGTTTTGTTAATTATGGCCATTCTTACTGGGGTTGGTGGCATCTCAATGTGGTTTTGATTTGCATTTTTCTGATGGTTAGTGAGGCTGAGCATTTTTTCATCTGTCTGTTGGTTTCCTGTATGTCTTCTTTTGCGAAGTGTCTACTCATGTCTTTTGCTCACTTTTTAATGGGGCTGTTTGTCTTTTTCCTTTCGGCATGTTTGAGTTCCTTGTAGATCCTGGACATTAGGTCTTTGTCAGATATACAGTTGGCAAATATCTTTTCCCATTCTGTGGGCTGTCTCCCTGCTCTCTTGATGATTTCTTTTGCTTTGCAGAAGCTTTTCAGTTTAATGAGGTCCCACTTGTCCAACTTATCTCTTATGGCATGGACATCTAGGGTTTGGATCAGAATTTTGTTGCCTACTCTGACTTCCATAAGAATGTCCCTTGCGTTTTCTAAGATTCTTACAATTTGAGGTTTTGTGTTTAGGTCTTTGATCCATTTGGAGTTGACTTTTGTGCTTGGTGGTAGGTAGGGATCCTGTTTCAATCTCCTGTATCTGGTCAGCCGGTTCTTCTAGCACCATTTACTGAACAGATTCTCCTTTCCCCAGTGGTTGCTGTTGGGGCTTTGTCAAAGATGAGTTGGTTGAGAAATTGAGACTTTGCTTCTGAAATCTTTATTCTTTTCCATTGGCACATATGCCTGTTCTTGTACCAATATCAGGCTGTTTTGATTACTGTAGACTTCTAGCAAAGTTTAAAGTCTGGAAGTGTGATATTTCTCGCTTTGTTTCTCTTGCTAAGGATTGGTTTGGCTATTCGTGGCCGTGTATGTTTCCATAGGTATTTCTGTATTGTCATTTCTAGGTCTGAGAAGAATGAGTGTAGTTTGATTTTAAAAGTCATAGAAAAAAGATTCTAGGAATAAATAATTCATGGCAACCACAATATGAAGTTAATTCTAACCAGTAGCATGTCATTAAGATAACAACGTGAAAATTGTTCAATTTTTTAAAAAAATTATTTATTTTTAAGATGTGGGGTACAATTCAGGGTTAGATATAAAAACGTTCATTATGCAGGTACTCTTGTTCAATAATATTCTTTAATTAACTCTTTAAAAGTAGTAGCTGACAATTTTTCTTGATCAGGTCAAAGGCTATACCTAAATGCCTGACAGTTTTTATGTCTTTTGTGGAGATCAGTGGGCCTAACTTCCTGAAATGTAATAATTACTTATAACTTTTCAGCAAGTTTTTAATAAGGAGTATGACTTAAAAATAACTTCCAAAACACCTCTGGCTTGTGCTGTCTATTTTTCCCGATAAGCACAGTCGGTATTTACCACTCTGGTATCTTTCTCACGATATCCAACCCTGTTCACAAACTCCTTTTTCCTTTTATCTCTATGTCCATACATCTTCTGTCTTTCCAGAGTTAACATAAATCCCATTTCCTGCACTCAATGACCCTGTCTGCAGCACACAGTGCTCTCATGTACTTCAATGCACTATTTTGCACGTAAATTTTGATTTTTCACTGGGGACTGCAATAGGCTTTGAAAAAAATTCGTTGGTAAGTAACCATTCTGAGAAAGCAAGTATTTATTATTTGTCTTTCAGTTCTCCTTTCATATCTCTTTTCCTAGTGATTCTTGGAAGGAGTATCCAAACGTGGAAACAAGACAAGTTTCTGATTCTTTTTTTTTTTATTTTTGACTTGGAGTCTCACTCTGTCGCCCAGACTGGAGTGCAGTGGCCGCTC
>NW_007246703.1:888970-914129 GCF_000164805.1 Carlito syrichta | reverse complement strand
GTCTCGAACCCGTGGGCTCAGGCCATCCACTCACCTCAGCCTCCCAAAGGTGCAGGATTAAAGGCTGAGCCACCGAGCCCGGCTAAGTTTCTGATTCTTACGGACCCTCGTCTCTTACTTGAATAGTCTGAATCCCTGGACCACTTTGGAGCAGCAGATCTTGGAGTCTGGAAAAAAACTGGGGCTGGGAGGTAGGAAATGAGGATGGGGGAAGCAGCCTGCACCCCCCATGATTTGGTGTCTTTGGCATCATTTACTGTGTGAAAGTAGCAATGAGAGACCGAGAAGTGGACAGGGAGAGGTTGACCCAAACTAGATCTTCCTTGTGATGGCTGTGTACAGGGAGGATGATAAATACAAATACGTGTACCCTAAGAGGCAGTTAATGTCATGGCAGAAGGGGAAAGTCGATCTCCCATGCTGTAATCCACCAAGGAAGAATTTATCTGTCCTCTTTCTAAGCCTCTGCTGCGCACAAGGGGTAGAAGAAGAACCAGATGAGGCAGGGAAAAGCAGACCCCATCTTCCCTCCATGCCAAGCAGTGAGAGCTACAAATCTACAAAGGAATTTTAAACTGGACATGATTTGGGAGGTGAACAACAGTGAGCCTCAAGCCGCAAATGCTCTTCCAATAATAGAAAAAGTCTTAGCTTTGTAAACTCTTGATGAGATCTTGTTAGAGGAACTCACTACCCAGTGATGAAAGAAAGGTCTGACCCAAAGCAGTCAGTGGTTATTTACCAGGACCAAAAAAACATACTGTGGTTCCAGCCCAATAATTTGAGTTTCCTCATTAAGTTAGATATTTTCTGAATCTAGTTTTCTTCTTCAGAAAAGGGAATGATAATATCAACCTTGCAGAGTTGCAGAAAAGTGCCATTGTCTAGTGGTTCGTAATAGTGAGGGGAAAATGCTGAGTCCCCAAGCAGAGAAGCCTCAGGGAATCAGGTGAGCAGAGAAATGGGATCTTACTTGTCTCCCTACTCTTGTAATGCAGAGATGTTTAGGAAGTAAATGCTCACTTCTCATACTTTGTCTTCTCCTGCAATACTCTTATAAACTGTCCCCACCCCAAGGCGGCACACACTTGGTATGATGTTAAAGGACAACTATATTCCTATCTTTCCATTTATGGTCTTTGTTTTCGTCTGTCTCAGCACCTCATACTTCTCTCTTATACTGCCAGTGCTCCCAACTTCCCCAATCAGTACTCATCCTCAAATTTCAGACCATGATCTTCCTTTGGCACTGGTTTCCAGCATGGATCCATGACTTTTTCAATCATTATGCAGATTTTCTGGTAGTCTTATACTGCTCTGAGTTGCACATTATTCGATTCTAGCCAACAAAGCATATCTTCCAGTTCTGTTAATGCTTGTCAGAAGTCAACTGGTCATCAATGCTTTTTCTATACATTCATATGGACCAAACCTCTTGTACACAACAATGAGAAAAGATCTCAACTCTCACTCTGAAAGGTTGCCTGCTACTTCTTATCT
Organism: Carlito syrichta; assembly: GCF_000164805.1. Lineage (NCBI taxonomy): Eukaryota > Metazoa > Chordata > Mammalia > Primates > Tarsiidae > Carlito > Carlito syrichta. Next base: position 912,629 of record NW_007246703.1, on the reverse strand, counting down.
GCCCATGTTGGAAAGCTTTCTGTATAGGTCCTAAACAAGTAAACATAAGAAGCCAACACCTGTTTTCTAACATTAATGGGATGGAGAATAAGGATATTAAAAGTTTTGTCAGAAATAAGTTAAAAGAAAACTACAAGAAAAGCACATTGTCTTCAACCTTAAGTTTCAGTCTCCTCAACACTTGCTTTTTGGCAAAGTTAATTATTTCTCAGATTCACAAATGGTCACCCTCTTACTGTTTTAAAATAAGTGGATTTTCTATACTTTTTCTCTCTTTTCAAGTAGCTATTTTAAAGAAATGAACATCAGGAAGCATAGTGCAATTCGTCACCTAATCAAGCATTTATGACTGAAACTCCAAATCTAAATGATTAGACTTAGTAACACTGAGTGTATACTTTGTTGTTTTTTCAATTTGGCCTGCTGAAGTGAACATTATTTTATGCCTGATTTTACTTTGCTCTACCTTTTAGTTAAAATCTTATAAATTAAGAAAAAAGCATTTAATGGAAATAAAATCTGATTGTTTTGGCACAAGGGAGATTTCTCACATAAATAGATGGAAAGAGAGTTAATCAACACTTACAACCACTATTGTTTTGGTCATTTCTACGGGATTGTTTTTACTCACTGGGTCAGCAAGTAGATGATGTTTTGTCTAATACCTGATATTAGAGTAATTCTTATCTCAGTGTGGAATGAGGCAGATAAGATGCCCTTAAGTTATTTTAAAAGGTAACAAGGTAGATAAAAATTTGTGGTCTTTGAAACCAGCCAAATCTGCATTTAGGTTCACATTTTATGGCTTAATTGCTGTCTGTTTTTCTTGAGCATATTATTGAGTCTCTCTGAGTCTCACTCTTGCTATTAAAATAAAGCTAATAATGATTATTCTTCAAAAGATATTGGCTCCCAAATGATCAGCCTAAGGCATTTAAATGATATTAAATCATTTGGAACACACTTTCAAATATATGACTAAACATGAATTCACAAGGATATATCATATTTTGTTATCACCACTTTGAAAAAGCTCATTTGATGCATTACATCTTAATACAGCCAAAACAAACAAGTCATTAAGAAAAGATCTTGATAGATCTTGATAGATGAGGCAACTAAAACTTCACTGAGAAGTAACCAACTCGTTCAAGGTCACATCGGGACAGAAGCAAAGAGAGACTCTTGGTCTCATGAGCTAATATTTTATTTCTTCTGACCTAAGACTTATTTAATGCAAGGCTATCCAAAAATAGTACAGAATTTCAGAGAATATTAAGTCTTTGTCATAGTTGATATTTGATTAATTGATTGGACTAGTTCTTTATATTGGAAAAAATTGACATTATTGTTCCAAAATAAAATATGAAAAAGCAGTCAGAAAATTAAGTTATACGAGTAGAATGATATCTGATTATATTAATATTCTGTACATTACCTTTAATACACATTATATTTCTTATACTTGACACATTTTATTTACTCTTTATGTAATAAACACTAAGTAAAAACAGTAAATAAAGCTGATTTGTAAATCACTGTTCTATATAACTGAATACACAGTAGAGTAAACCCTCTGTAAATTACTAGGCAGGAATTTTAGAGTAAAATACATGCCTATATTTGTGACTGTGTATTAGTTATTTCCTCTTGAAACTTTTTTTTTAATATATATAAAAGAAGAGTTTGGACAATTTGGTCTCAAGGATTACTTTCAAGTTTGTCGCTCTTGATCGAATATTCTGGGCATCTGCTTTTGGTGATTGGTGATGGAAAATTGTACATCATTGGCTGTTCAACCATGCCTCTTTCTTAGAAATTTCTTCCACCCCACATATTTCTTGGAGGTCTGCTTCCTTTGTACCACACAAATTCAATCTTCTGGTCATGTCTAATTGGTCAAGGTTGGAGACTCACAGAGAGTTTAACTAACTTGCTGAGCCTTTCAGATAAACTTTCCTGATAAATTGAACTGGACTTATGAATTGAATTATAATATCATGGAGAAATAAATGGAATATAGTTGGCAAAAAATCTAGTAATACAGGTGGGTGATGGTAGGGTAGCTTAGTAACTCAGAAAAAGTTAATTAAAGAATTAAGATTGGAGCAGATTTGCCCAGAGATGAGCAAGTCCAAAGGAATCCTGTACCTCCAGCGAAAGAGAGTAGAGAGCTGGAAAGAGGGAGCGATCAAGTTCCCAGTTCTCAACGGATGCAATTTCTACTCTGCATTTTCTTTATATTTAAGTGATTTCTTCCCAATAAGTCCTAATATTTGCATCAGTTTATATTGGTTTTTGTCTTTGCAATGAAAGAATTCTAATTGTATACAATCCTTTGCTTATCAATTAAACATATGGCTGTGGTTTAAGTTCAGGAATGAAAAGGAAAAAATGCTGTAAAATTCTAGGAGTTTCTCCAACACAGAACCTTGAACTGAGCAGATTCCCAATAAACATTTGATTTGAATCTACAACATTGAGGGGAATTGTGTCCTGAAATGATATAGGCTAAACTTTTATGTAGTAACCATCTTTTCAAGGTAATTTCTTTGCAGTATACAACAGAGGTGATTTTCCTATTGTATTAGTTGGTAAGAATCATTATCATGATTGGAAATGAAAAGATAGAGGAAGAACAGGATACTTTTTAAAAAATCCAGTTTCAAGGAAATTAGATTTTCTGTTGAGTACAGAATAGAACAGTAGGAACCTAAAAGGTTGGAAAAAGACTGCTTTATTAAGAAAAGTGAAAATATCTTTTTTACATTTTAAAAATGTCTGGTAGATACTAAAACATCTGGTCCAAAAGTGACACATCTGGATGTTTGCTCCATAAGATGTCAAACATGAGGATCATTGAAAACAAATAGTTGAATTACTTAAATGTTAAGCTTTTATCCAGATGTCTGAAACTATGTTAAACCAAAAAAAAAAATCTTTACATGGCAGACATTAGAGTAATCAAGAATATCTAAATGTCACCAAAAATAAAATAACATTGTTAATAGAGTTCACTGAGGAGAATGTATTAACTGATGATTAAAGACTATGTAAGAGATTTAAGTATTAAAGCTTCTTTTTTTTTTCCATGTGAACAGTAGCAACTAGTAAAACATGGAAACATAGAATAAATATTCCCAGAAAGTGATTGGCCAGACTGGTTGACAAATAGACAAGTAGAGTTCATTTCCAAACCGACTATTATTATTTTTGTTAAACCTAGAAATATCAATGAGTTAGAGTTTTGGGCTATTAAGTAAATAAGAGAAAAGTTGACTTTTGGAAGTGCATTGAAGAAATGGAACACCATTTTGAATTTCAATCTTTTGGCGATGTTTATTTATGAAGACTAAAGTCCAAATAGATTTAACTGGCATTGTAATTCAGCTTCAGGAAGTACCGATGCCATAGCTAAGGTTGGCTCACAAAGTCTGTCCTGTGAGAGAACGGGAACCTGTGAGACCCACAGAGGCAAATAGCAGAAGGCATTTGGCTGAAACTACAGGTTTATACAGACACAGTGTTAAATCCACACAGGTATGATAGTACAGAGGATGAAGTACTGTTGTGTGTCTTGGATAGTGCAGGCAGGAAGAAAGGGTTTTAATCTCAAGATATTTTCACTTTTCTTAATTAACAGAGCAAGGCAGAACAAGTTAATGGGTGTCACCAAGTCATGCCAGTGGACAGAGTTGAAAATTACCTTAAGAGCAAAAAACAATATGTTCTCCGTTCCATTGACTTTTTTGTTTTAACTTTTAAAATTTTGGCTGCGTTAAAATGTCTCCCATCAAAACAGTTTCATCAAAAGGTAGTACCAAATTACGATACATCTATAGGTGTCTACTCACAATGAAGAGTAAACATCTTAAGCTCCATTTGCACAAAAAAAACCTAGGGCTCAGAGAAATCCGTGACACGTTCAAGAATGACACTCAGTCATGAGCTATCAAAGAGTGAATACAAATCCATGTCTGGGCTAACTCAAAAGACATTTGTTTCACTTTTCATGCTGCTTCTTAAAATATGAAGACATCAGTTGCTTTTTTCTGCACTGAGATGGGGATTGTTACACCTGAACCTTTTTTTGGATTAATATAGATGCATAGATTACAGATGCACATCACACACTGACTTGAGAAATGAATCTGAATATTGAAAACATCAAACATACTGTTTATACCTCTGTATGTCTGGAAAAGAGAAAGTATTGAGTAGCGAAAAGATGATAGGCTTTTTGGTTAGAGAGCCAGTGCCATCTCCATTTTGTAAATAAATGTTTACATTATCTACCCACTCCAATTTGGGGTAGATAATGCAAACATTTATTTACAAAATGGAGATGGCACTGTGGCCACTTTTCTTTATATTGGCCTTCATTTAAAACCATCTTATTCTTTAAAACATGTAACTCCATGAACCTGAGTTAGTGTTTGGCATATAGAACTCAGTCAATATGGAATTAATGCCCACTTGAGGCAATGAGTTATACACGCCCACTTAAGGAAATTAATTTTATATCTATGTCTGTATCTTTAGGTATATGTAAGTGCATGCTTTTAATCAATCTTTATCAATATTTCTCTCAATGTCCAAGTCAGGATTTTGTGCGGTATATTATGGACAGTGGAGTGACGAGTGAATGGTGTTTTTTGTGGTGATCTTTGGATCAGAATCTGGAATCTGTTTGTTTGATTTGTCAGTTGACTTTACGTGGGGCCTAAACTTGGTGCTGGAAAATCCAGGTATAAAATTCAGCCTGTTCTTTAATATGTACAGGAAGTCCTCACCCATAGACATTTGTATTTTGCCACTCTCACTAGAAATATGGTAAGGCGAGAGGGTGGACGGAATGGTTCGCACATCACAGGTCGCCATCCTTTGGCTGTCCACTGTGAGAACTGTGCCTCTGCCATATCATCCATAGCCTCAGAGCCTGTCCAGTTCACCTCTCTCTTGCCTTTACCACTCCTCCTTCTCTCTTGTCTTCCGTTCACTTCCCCCACTTAGTCTTTCTTTTGTTTTCTCTTGGCTGCTGCTTTGAAGGTTTCAACTTCTACCGCAAGGTGACTATGAAATATTTTCTTAAACAATGAAATTTTTTTAGCCAGGCAGGGTGGTAGAAGGGAGAGAAAGAGGGAGAGAGAGAGGGAGGGAGAAGGGGAGGAGGAAATGAGGGAAGGAAGGAAGAAGACAGAGATAGAGACCGAGACAGAAAGGGGGGAAGAAAGCTTCTAAAGTAATTTTTTGAAGCAACTATTATTATTTCATTATTTTTTTTCTCTGCGTCAATGTAAATGATCCCTTTCTGGTATTCATCCTGGCATTTTTCAAATTATGTTTAATACCTTCAACCAGTGACTCTTATATTTTATTATTTTTTAAAAATGTAAGTCGTTTACTGTATATAGACATAGTGTGAATTCTTAACTCCTGCACAAAACGGCTTCAGGAAAGGCAGGTACATACAGTGTTTTGGGCAATTCCGTTATAATTTTTTTTTTCAGTTTGATTGCTTAAATATTCTCATCAAAGAAGTTACCTATGGAAAGAAACACTGCTTCCTCTTCATTCTCATTTGAAGTAGAAAGTGTGAAGGACCAAACTAGATTCAGTAATTGGCTGTCATACACTATTTCGAATGCTGCTTTGAAGAAGACCAACTTCCTCCTCTACTGTTCTCTGTTTGCACCACAAAATATTCAAAATGGACAGATCAAAGAGGAATGTTCATTTGTATTGCTTCTCTTTCATTTGTGATACTTATTCTAATCCTTCTTGGAGTAAGGGTTAACGGTTGAGGAAATGAAATACAAAACAGAATTTGAACAGAGATTGATTGGCTCTGGTAGTTGACCAGGAAACTGAAGAAGGACTTAAATGAGAAAAACCTGAACTGTAATAGTTGAAATACATGTAAAACGTGAAGTGTTGATTTTACATATCAGAAAGCAGGAATTTACCTTTTGAAAGAAGAAAATGTGAGGTCTGGAAGGAAAAAAAGAGAGAGAGAAAATATCCTCATGAATTTGTTTGCTGAATGTTCAGTGCACTTACGGATTACATGCCTGCAGTCCTAAATGGAATTCCACTTCTGAAAGATTGCCTTTGCTTGACTTCTGAACACAATTGCCTTGAAGAAGATCGAGATGTGTCTATAAGGGGTCTGGCTTTACTTTGCAGGTGCGGGACAGAATTAGTTCATGTCACAACTATTCTCCTGAAGCTCACATTTCAAACACTTGCATTTACAGGTTATTTCATTGTGTATGGCAGAAACAAGGCTTTGTTTTGGCTACCCATACTTAACAAGATTGCTTGATGAAAAGTTTTTCTCTCCTCTCTTTTTCCTCCCCATCCTTACCCTCTTCTCTCTCTTAATGCAGTTTACTTTTATTCAGAATCTTCCTTGGATCTTCCTTAAAAATGGCTCAAGATAAATATATACTTAAATTTGTTTTTCTTTCTTGCATAAAACAGTTAAATTAATTTATTAAAGAAAAGTGGTTTTAAATTATTTAACTTCAGCAAAAACACAATAAAGAGTCCATGCTTGCCACTGTCTTGTTGGCATCCACGTTGAGGTCCTCAGCAGTCTATGCCCTAGCCCCAGGGGCCATAGATGAGGTTAAAATCTGGATTTTTCTACTCTGTAACTCACTGCTGACTCCTAGCAGGGGTTGGGTCCTGGGATGAAACCTGCCATTGTCTGCTTTCTCTGCTGTTATTTTCTGAGCTGGTCTCCCAACTGAGTTGCAGGAATCAACATTAGCACATTGGGTAGGTCTCTTGGAAAACAAATCTCATTTGAAGTCTCAGATACTTAAGCAATGAGGCATTATGTGGAGTTGTGAATGGAGCTAGAAACTGAGCTGACTAGGCTAGAGAGGGTCATCTGGTGATTGCCAGAGTTGTCAAGGGTTGTCAAAATGGACAGACCAGAATCAGATTGCACTTCTTAGGAATGAAAGTTTCATGCATTGGAATGCCAGTAATGAGAACAGGTGGAGAATATTTCTGAGCAAATGCCTGGATAATGGGCAATTGTCTTCATCTGTCTTTTTTTATTCTCTCTCTTTCTACCTGAAAAACTCTTAGTTAACCTGCAAGATTCTGCCTCACCTAATAAAACAGTTAACTTGATTGCTGCATTCAGGTTCCTCCAAAAAAGAGTTACGTTGCAAAAATGCCCCAGTTGATTCTTTTTATTGTAATCTGGCTACCTGAGTGCCTATATTTTCCCTTTAACCTCAATCTTCTATTTATCACTGTACCCCCACCCCCCAGTGCTACCCTAGCTCCTAATATGAAGATTCTTAATAAATATCTGTTGCATGAATTTAAAACAAGGCATACAGAGCAAGCACTTACTAGATTCTAGACTCTGTGCTATCCCTTGAGGATTCAACAATACATAAATAATAAACTTGTTCCAAAAAATATTCTTTTTTTGTACAATAAGTATTTTTGGTGTCTCGTATGGACATTACTGGCTGACATGGGACTATTGGGGTTTAGGAAAAGTCAGAAATCTCCTTGAGATCTATCCTTTGGTAAGATGTCTGAAGAATGGAGCCCGTGACATATAGGAAAAAATTTCATAGAGACTATTAGAAAATGTTGCATCAATGTGGGAAAGAGGAGTGTCACACTCTAATTTTTTAAAAAAAGTAAAAAACAGTGAACTCTGAATAGTGTTCGCATGTTGTGCTGCCTAGGGTAGCTCTGGGATTTGTTCTAAGGGACAAGGCCAGTGCTCACTACATTCACTAACTTCTTTTTCGGCGAATCCATGTTTAGCATGGCATTGCCACACTCGGGGTCTCACCCCCACAGCTTCTAAAGACAACCCAGTGAGGTGGATATGGAGTTTTGCTTATGTGTGTCTATTGAAGGTCATGTATGAGGTGTTACCAATATTTAGCTATTCTGAATACTCCAAATATTTTTTCAAATGCAAAGCTTACAGATTTATAAAATAATAAGAGGGTATGCCTGCAAAGACACGAGGATTTAGTAGTTTTTTTAAAAAAAGTTTAAAAATGGCTGAATAGAAGTCCTACATGAAATTAGGTTCGGGGGTCCAGCTCCCGAAGAGAGATTTAATGGGTCCCTTGGAAGGTGTGATGGCATCAGCGATTATTTTGGAGAGATGGATATTAAAAGAAAGAAAGAGACTGGGGGAGAAAGAAAGAAGCTGGACTCTGTCTAGTGCAGAAGCCATTTATTGGTGGTTTACAGCATGTATTTATCCCAAATTTTACACAGGCAGTCTTACAAGTCTTCCATGTGAACACAAGCCAGGTGCAGGAGGGGTGCCCCCCTACCCACCAGGTGTTTTCCTCAGGCATGAGGAAGAACAATCCCAATTAAATCACAAAACTTTTACATGAACATAGAGCCCGGTGGATGAGGGGCATCCCCCACCCACCAGGTGTTTCCCCAAGCATGAGAAATGAGGATCCCAAAACTCTCTCACTATTCCTCATGCTTGGTTAATATTTCTCAAAAGCAATACAACAATTCTAATATAATATTCTAATAATCAATAACTTTTAAAACCTATGCATACGCAACACCTAATAACCAACCTAAATCCCAATTCCTCTCTATTTTACGCTATTCTACCTACACTATAGAAACTCTTAATTACAGCCCAAACCAATTCCTGAGGAAAGTGGCCCAGTCAAAAGATCATGCTGGGCCGTTTCTGGGAACAATTGATTACAATCTCTTAACAAAATGGCTGTTCCGAAATTCTATCAATCTATTTTAACTTTTATAAAAGTTTCTAATTCCTAATCCTGATCATTAGCAATAAAGCTTCTAAAAAATAAACCCAAATATAAACTGTAAATAGTATTAAAACCAAAACTGCAAATGTAGAAAATGTTTCTAAAGTTAGCTGTATTCTTATTAAACCTCAAAATATCATGTTTGATCATGCTTGATCTGACATAATTCACTGATGTAGCATAACCTATTCTACAATACTTTCTATGAATAAAATAAATTCAATCTATAACAAGTAGAAAAAACCCTATACTAACTGCAGCTAAAAACTGGTTTAAAAGAAAGCAGCCTAGTCCAAGGCATGCACTGGGTCCTTAGGAATGTGGCCCAGCCCAAAGTTTGTGCTGGACTGTTTCTAGTAGCTCTAGATATTTATCTGTATTATTAAGGTTGAAACAGCACTTTGTATGTATATACTAATTCTACAAATATACTATTAAATCTTTAAAGAAGCTTGTCCTGTATTAAAGGCTCCCAAATGTGACCTGAATTTGAATTATGTTAAGTTTGAAGCTGAAACCACAGTCTGTGAGAAACGGGAACAATGGACTCCTAAAGTAAGCCGTGCCTGTCGTACTTTCAGAACTTCATGCTTAGATCATCAAAGTCCCCGCTAGTGGAACGTGCCAAACAGAAAAGAAGAGAAGAGGGAATGGGCCTTCAGCTCCTGAACTCGTCCTAGCGGTCTCAGGGTCCACAGCCTGCCTGGATCCCTAACGCTCAGGCGGGCCTCCAAGGCTGGCTCCCAACAATTAGGCAAAATACATAACCAGGAAAAGTTATAATATTGGTACAAATGATTCTGCTTTTCTTTTTTTTTTTTTTTTTGAGTTGGAGTCTCACTCTGTCGCCCAGACTGGAGTGCAGTGGCCGCTCCCGGCCACTGCAGCCTCGACCTGCTGGGCTCTGGCGATCCTTCCACCTCAGCCTTCCAAGTAGCCGGAATCACAGGCACGCGCTACCATGGCTAATTTTTAAAAATTTTATTGTAGAGATGAGGTCTTGCCAAATTGCCCAGGTGGGTCTCAAACCCGCAGGCTCAGGCAATTCACTCACCTCAGCCTCCCAAAGCGTGGGATTAAAAGCTGAGCCACCGAGCCCAGCTGACTCTGTTTTTCTTATTTCTCTTTATTAGGCTCCATCTGATTTTGCTGGGCCACATCACTTACAGCATTTTTATAAACGAACTCTAGAAAAGTCACTTATGTTAAGCTAAGTGTGACTAATAAAAATGAAGATGTTGAACATATAAGTCATTGTGTTCAGACACTAGAGTACCTATGAAGAACCTGCAAAACTAGCTATGATTTTGTACATTTGCTATGATCTGATTTATTCTGTCTCCCCCAGATTCAAATGTTAAAACCTAATCCCTCATATCATAGGATTAGCAGATGAGGCCTTTGGGTGATTAGGTGAGGCCTTTGGATAATTTGGCTTTGCCTCTATGAAAGGAATTAGCACCTTTGTCCAAGAAGCTTGAGGGAGCTTGTTTATTTCTTTTGCCATATGAAAACACAACAGTAAGGTGCTATTTATGAAGAAAGAACCCTCCTAGATGTTGAATCTGCTGACACCTTGATCTTGGACTTGCCAGACTCCGGAACTATGAACAATGAATTCTGTTGTTCATAAATTACCCAGTCTAAGGTATTTTGTTATACCTGCCTGAATAGGCTAAGACAACATTCAAATCTCTGGACTTTGTTCTTCCTAACTTTAGCGTTAGTGAGTTCCAGTATCACATTTTGAGAAACCCAGCTCTAAAGTATAGTCCTAAGATAAACAGGTAGGAAAGTGAGTGACACACACCTCTAACCTGCTACTAGAGTGGTGGAATCTCATGGTTTGAGAACATACTGTTGAAACTATTTCACGTATATAAAAGGTGTTCTGAAACCTCTCAGAAGAAACCTCACAGACTGCTACTAGATAATACAGAATCCAAGAATGACATTTGCTAATGTGAGGATAAGAATGTGTTTTAGCATTGTCAAAATATACTAATTAACACTATTTTGAAGAAATACTCTTAACGTTTTCAAAATTAATTAGATTGCTGAAGAAACTGAGGAGAGATAGGTTTGGCTGATGTATAATATCCAATAATGTTAAATAAGTTTTCTAAGAAGATCAATGCAATTTTCTGTGGAAATATAATTATTGTTCCCATATTGACGCTGAATAGAAGAGACAATTGGATTGTCTTCTATTTGAAGAGTTCTAGTTTTTTTTTTAATTGGTGCTTTCATTCCACAGTCTCTTCTTCAAGATAATGCATGGGTGTATTGCTTACAGACCACATCTGATACATTTTTAAACTTTAGTGAGCATGGCAAACTCAGAGATGATTAGAAATTTCAGCCTGAGCCCGTGGGTTCGAGACCCGTCTGGGCAGGCGAGACCTCATCTCTACAATAAAATCAAAAAATCAGCCGGGCATGGTAGCGCATTCCTGTAATTCCGGCTACTGGGAAGTCTTGAGGCGGAAGGATTGCCAGAGCCCAGCAGGTCGAGGCTGCGGTGGCGGGAGCAGCCGCTGCACTCCAGTCTGGGCACCAGAGTGAGACTCCAACTCAAAAAAGAAATTCCAATAGAGCATGTTTTTAACTTCATTAGAGTATCATTTTCCCATTTTACTCTTTGTTGTCTTTGGAAAACAAAAGAAAAGTCCCAACTCCTCTTAGCCATATCCCTCCAATGTGTTCTGTTCTGTGTCATTAGCCAACAGGCAGCTGGGTAAATGCTGGCCCACCTCCAAGACAATGATTGCTTTTCATAAGCACTGTCTTTGCTGTTGGCTTTCTGACTAATGACTTCTGTTTTTAATGGATGAAATTTAGTATGATTAACTCTCAGGTGATTAATAGATGGTGTTTCTGAGATCTAAATAATGGAGAAGCAATTAAATAAATATGATATGTTGTCTTTATCACAAATCAAATAACACTTTTTCTTTCTATTCTTGGGACAGTGGTTTGGAGGTCAGAACACTGTTTTGACTCAGGAATGGGAGGCTTTAGCAACAGTTCTAGGAGAAATAAAGATAGGAAACATGATAAGACACTCTCATCTGCGTTTGAGACTTTATAATGTGTCACTTGAAAGATGCCATTTAATTCATAAGCCCCAGTTTCTTCATCTCTAAAACAGTAGTGATAATAGATAATTTATATGTTTTCTATTTTTCATGTTGATATCACATTTAAAAGTTTGCTATTCAATTTACAAGTATTTGGAAATTTTCTAGCAATTTTTAAATTTTTGATTCTAATTTAGTTATATCATTATAAGAGAAAACATTTTTACAACTTGAATCTTTTAAAGTTTATGGAGAATTGTTTTATGAACTAGAAGGTGATCTTACTTAAAAATACTACATGTACACTGAAAAGATTGTGTATTTTGCTGTCATTGGGTGGAATATTTCATATATGTGAATTTTGTCAAGGTGGCTGATAATGTTTTTCATATCTGCAATATCCTTTTAAATATTTTGTGTACTTGTTCTATCAGTTACCAAAAGAGATGCATTAAAATGTCCTACAATAATTATCTGTTTCTCCATATAAGCCTATCAGTCTTCCTCATGTTTTTTTGTTATTAGGTACATATACATTAAAAAATATTATGCTCTCTCAATGTATTCACTTTTTCATCTTTATAAAATGATGTTTACTCCTTTGCTTTGAAATCTACTTTTTTCGGATACTAATACTGCCATTTTGGGTTTTTTTTTTTAAGTTTATGTATCTTTTTTTGTTACCATCCTTTTTCTTTTGTATCTATATGTGTATTTGTAATTAAAGTCAATTTTTTTTCAGTTGTATTTGTTTTTCAGGGCTGGCAGAACAAATGACCATAAATTGGATGACTTCAAACAACAGAAATTTAATTTTTCACATTCTGGAAGCTAGAAGTCTGACATTAACATATCAGCAAGAACATGCTCTCTCTCAAGTCTCCAGAGAAGAATCCTTCCTTGCCACTTTCTAGCTTCTGGTTGTTGCTGGCAACTTTGATCATCTCTTGGCTGGTAGCTGCATCATTCCAATTTCTTCCTTTTTCTTCAAACGGTCATTTTTTTCTCTGTATATCTGTGTCTCTGGGTTTTCAAGCAACTTTTTTATAAGGATAAAAAAGTCATTGGATTCAGGGCCTACCTTAGTCAAGTATAATTACATCTTAAGACATTATATCTGCAAAGATCCTGTTTCCAAATAAGGCCGCATTCACAGGTACCAGAGGTTGGGAATCAAGGTATCTGTTGGAACACAGTTCAACCCACAGCAGTTAGCCTTTTAGCTCCCCCAAATGTATCTCCTTCCCCTGTGCAAAATACACTCACCCCTATCCCACCCCATCCTCACCCTTTCCTGTGTCGACTCTAAGTTCAAAATCTCATACGATACCATTAATTAAAAACGAAACAAACCAAATTTCACTCAACCATCTAAATTAGGTACAGATGAAAGTCTGGGTATAGTCTATCCTGGGGTAAAATTCTTCTTCACATGTGGACTTGTAAAACTAGAAAAACAAGTTATGTGTTTCCAAAATACAATGGTGGGATAGCCGTGTAATAGTTATTTCCATTTCAGAGGGAAGAAATTGGAAAGGATAAGACAAAAAAGGTCACAGACTCTAAGAAATTTTGAAACCCAACAGAACAGATTCCATTAGTTCTCAAGGCTTATGAATAATCTTCTGTGGCTTGATGCTCTGCCTTCTAGGTCAACAGAAACCCCATTCAGCCCCAGTGTCTGGTCCCTAAAAGCCCATCAACCTCCCTGGCCTCTGAGGCGCCTATGGAATTACTCTCCCCATTTCTTGAAGGATCAGGCATATTCACAACCCATTAGCTCTCTTGGCCTGTGTCCTGCCTATAGGATCTCAGAAGTCTGGCAGAATTTTCTTCATTCCTTTTCATCTCTGTCCCCTTCAGTCTAAGCTGGCATCATTTTTTGGTGCTATAACATGAAATAGTGAAATCAATAGTGAAGCCATCTGGTCCTGAACTTTCCTTAGTTGGAAGGTTTTATATTACTAAGTCAATGTCATTGTTATAGATCTGATGAAAGTGTCTGTTTCATTTTGAGTCAGTTTAGTTACTTGTGTATCTAGGAATTTTTTCCATTTCATCACCTGGTCTGTCTAATTTGTGGATGTACAATTTTTCATAGTATTCTCTGATAACCTTTTTTTCCTGTAGGATTGGAAGTAATATTCTCACTTATTTTTTGATTTTAGTCATTTGTGTCACCTCTCTTTCCCTCTATTTTTTGTTGTTTTTGTAATTCCAGCTAAATATCTGTCAACTTTCTTGATTCTTTCAAAGAACCAACTCTTTATTTCATTGATTCCAAAAAAAAAGTATCAAAACAAAATTTTTTTTTAAAGGGACAGAGTCTGCAGATTGATTCTGTGTCAAGAGCCTCTTTCAATACTCAGCAAGGTTTGTACTGAGCCTAGGCAATAGCCCAAGGTGAAAATATAGGAGCCTTTCAGTCTTTTCCTGAGCATGTGTCTTTTGGGTATACATGGGCTTTCTAAGTTCCCCATAATATATGGTTGCTTATGAATGTCTTGATTTTCTTAAAAAACTCTCCCAGCTTTTACACTTGACCATAGATAGTCTTTGACTGTCAGCTTTTGCCACAAGCCTTTGAGGGTTGTTAGTTTGTCTTGTGGTGTTCCTGGCAATGCTAGCTGCTTTACCAGTCTGAGTTCCCTATGAGACAAAACAGAGATGGAGGCCTTGCTAATCCTCCAGGTAGCCCTAGGGAGGGCAGAATTGATAAGCACAATTTACAAATACGATCTCACTCTTCTTACTCCAGAGCTATGAAAAAGGGTCTTACGCTGGGAATGTAGGCTATAGCCACTTTAAGACCAAGATTGTTCAAAGAGGGTGGGGGACACAAAAGCTTCCTGCACTTTTGAAGAGATATTTTCTTGTTTCAACATTTGTTTGGTTACTGTAAACTTTCTACTATTTTTCCAAGTTCTGACATAGTTGGTTCTGACAATTTCTGCTTGTTTTCAATGCTTCTGTAGGATATAACAGATTCAAGCTTCCCCATCCACCATTTTGCATATGCCTGGGTCGGAAAGTTCCTGGTTATTGTCTCTTCAAGTATCTCCTCTGCTTTTTTCTTTCCCCATGACCATCTGAAACTCTAGTTACACTTCTGTTAGACAGTCGATGTTCTGTCACAGGTATCTGGTGCTCTATTTATTTGTACTCTTTTTTATCTTTGAGTTTTTCAATGTGCTTCAAATTAATTGAACTCTCCTCTGCTCTGTACAATCTTTTGTTAAGCTCAGGTAATGAATTCTTAATTTATAATATTTTTAACTTCTAATATTTCCATTCATCCTTTTTTTACTGTATCCATCTCTCTGCTGAAGTTCCCCTTTTCCTCACCAATATTGTCTATACAGTTCACTAGATTCTTTAGCATTTTCATTACAATATTTCATGATTATAATTTTTTTTCAAATGGGAGTCTCACTCTGTTGCCCAGGCTGGAGTGTAGTAGCACGCTCATGGCCACCGCTGCCTTGACTTGCTGGGCTCAGGGGATCCTTCCACCTCAGCCTTCCAAGTATCTGGAACTACAAACATGTACCATCATGCCTGGGTAAGTTTTCTTGATTTATTATAGAGATGGGGCTTCTCCAAGTTGCTCAGGCTGGTCTTGAACCTGTGGGCTCAGGCAATCCCTTCACTTTGGCCTCCTAAAGTGCTGGGATTATAGGTGTGAGCCACTGTGCATGGCTCACTATTGTAAATTTTGACAGGATATTTTCCTTCTAATTTTATGTCTTGCATCTGTCCTTTGCTTTTGATGACTGAAGTTGGTTTTCCTGTTTTTGTCCTTTGGTTTTAACTTGCTGTCAGGCTGTTCACTTCAACTTGCTCCCCATGGCTGTTAGGTGTCTCCAAGCTCTAGGCCTGGGATTCATGCTTAGTCAGTGAGTTTCTTTTTGTTTAGCATTTTAGAGGAGCACAGTGAACCCTTTCTGACCTATATCTCCACCTCAACACCCTTTTTAGACTGGTGTAGTCATATGCATGTAGTAAAACACTTAATTATGATGTTGCTGAATTGAAATAAAGTGACTAACAATTAGCCTTAGGATAGATGTACTTGAATTTAAATCCCATCTTCAACCTATGTGAGCTTTTTGAATTGGGGAAAATGACTTCATTATTTCAACCCTCAGTTTCTTCACTTGTAGAATAGAGATAAAATAATCCACTCTGTAGAATCACTGTAAAGCTCAAATAAAGAACAAAGGAACACAGTGCCCAACATTCATTAAGCAAGCATTAAATTGTCATTGTTATTATTTGCTTTATGACTCTAACCTCATTGAGTGTTCATGTCTTTATCTAATTTTGTTGTTCAATAGTAACACAGGATATGTATTTTTTTTAACTATAAATAACATGATAATTTTAAGGATTAAAATGCAGAACACAGTTTACAAATCACAGAATGTTCTCACGTAGATCACATTTCCACAGAAATCCAAACTTTAGGTGCTGTATTCCTCTCCTGAAGATGAGGAAACTGATGCTAGAAGATTGCTGCCAGGAACGGCTCATGGGCCAGCACCCCTATCTCTGTCTTTCATCTTGGTCCTGTGCTTTTTACATTGCATGACTCTAAATTCTGTAGGAGCACGCCTGCAGGAACTCAACCATCCCTATTCTTTAGGCCAATATACACAAACGGTCTCATGATTTCCCTTCATTTCCCTTAATGCATTATAAACATCGCTGATTTGCTATTTTATGGCCTTCTCGGCTGTGTTTCGGAACATTTTTTCATGCTGCATTTCATTTCATCATCTCTTGTCTCTATTTCCAAATGTAGCTATTTGTTCAGGCTGGTTTTGCTCTGCGAGGTGTTATTTACAATACCTACTAATTTAATCTTTGTTCAGGGAAAACTGAGAAGCAATTGCATACTTTTGTGGATTATTGAGAATTCAAGCCTGGAAGAACTCACCTAGCACTAAGATCCTGCTCTTTTAAAAATATTTTTATTCAGTGCCATATGTATGTATACTTATAAGTGGTGTGTGTGTGTGTGTGTGTGTGTGTGTGTGTTGCTATATGTATACATATAAATAGTCTCACTTCCATTCTAATATAAATCATGGTATTGACTGTTCTGCAGCCCTTCAAAGCAGGTCCTATTGACTACTAAATGAAAATGAGTAAATATCATTCACAAAATGGTGATTAATTATCAGCACTGTTCATCCTACATCTAATATAAAACAGTACCGTATTCTCTAATCACAAATTCTAGATACACACTCAGAAGCCAATAGTGTGTGACACTCAGAATTTGAGAATGCCAGAGCTAAAAGGGAAATCGTCCAGCCATCCCTCTGGCCACAACAGGGAAATTCAGTGAACACATGGCACACAGAGACAGAATCAGAGCCCACCATCACTCCTCTCTCCTCTGACCCCAGGCCTTCTTAGAAAGCATCCTTGTTTTAGTTCTTGATTTCATTCTAACATTCTACCCGCTTGTGTCTTCACCTAGGTGAAGTTGAAGTCTTCACTAAGAGAAATCCACTCCTGGTGCTAATTTTAACCACTTTTTCAGTGTGTGATGCATCTCTGGGACCAATTTATTTAATAGAATTGAAGTAAAATACCTCAGTTAGGCCATGGAATTTAATGTTGAATTCGTGTGTGTGTGTGTGTGTGTGTGTGTGTGTGTATTTAATTCGAAATGAGCATACATTTATGGGAAGAGCTCAGCCATAAGAATGATTTTTAATTTTCCAATTTGGGTGTTGGCTACTTCTACTGATACCAATAGTCACTATCATCTCGGAGCACTGACTTAATACCAGGCATTCTGCTACATATTTTACTTGAATTAAATCAGTGAATTGTCAGGACAAGCCTATAATTTGTGAGTTTAGGCAAGTGACCTGACTTCTCTGTTCTTAGTCCTTTCCTGAGAGGTAGAAATGTTAATACCTGTTTTTTTTTAGTGGATATTGGTGAGGATAAAATGAAATTATTCCTGCACAATATGATTGAATGGCTTGTGAGTATTTATATAGGACACTAAATTGTTTTTTAAAATAAAAACTTCTTCCTTTCTAAAAAAGAAAAATTACCCACAACTGACAAGCTAATTTAGTATACATTGTACATTTCACGTTTTTCAGTTGTCATAACTTTGATCGTGTTAGATTTTCCACATGAAATATCCTTACCCCTTTTTCATCGAGGTGTCTATAAATCTGTTCAATGCTTCAGAATATAATCCAAATGCCCCTACTTTTGAAGATTTTCTGATTTTCCAAATAAGCTAGTTTCTTTCTCCTGTGAACATCCATAGATTTTTAATCTCTGCAATAACAATTGTTTTCTACTTTGTCACTATTTTTATGCCTCTCTTACTTGCTTTTGTAGACGATGAGTCTCTCATGGCCAGAACCTGTGCTGTCTGTGTTGTTTTCTTTTTCTCTCTGGGTTAAAAAACAAGTACATCATGGTAAATGCTTAATAGGCATTGCTGAGTGTATTTCAGTTTTGCCTAGCATCAGTAAGGGTTGCAGGACAATAAGGTTTTTTTATTTTTTGACTGCTGGTTTTGAGATAAGATATAGTGGATTAGATGTTCAGTGACACCACATCAGAAATTTGTTGAAGCTCTGCCTTCTGGAAGTTGCCTATGTTATCTTTGGAATATACTCTCTCTTTTTCCAGAAAAGGGTCACATTGGAGAAACATTTCTTTCTTTTTTTTGAGTTGGAGTCTCACTCTGTCGCCGAGACTGGAGTGCAGTGGCCACTCCCGGCCACCGCAGCCTCTACCTGCTGGGCTCCGGCGATCCTTCCGCCTCAGCCTTCCAAGTAACTGGAACTACAGGCGTGCGCTACTGCGCCTGGCTAATTTTTGATTTATTGTAGAGACGAGGTCTTGCCAAGGTGCCCGGGCGGGTCTTGAACCCGCGGGCTCAGGTAATTCACTCACCTTGGCCTCCCAAAGCGTGGGATTACAGGCTGAGCCACCGAGCCCGGAGGAGAAACATTTTTTTCATGCAAATACACAGGAAGTTTTCTTGGAAATGAGAAGTTAGGTGGTTTTTAATTAATGGTGTATATTGGGTTTATCACCAAGATGGTGCCCAGGCAGAGTCAGGTACACTTAGTGTATGCAGGGGTGGTGGGAGGATAACTTGTGTGTTCTCCCCTGCATATGGATTTAGAGTGCAGTCTCTAAAACAATATTGCTTCTTTTTGGGAAATGTGTCTCCTCTCCTAAAAACTTTCCAAGGTAGCTTTGAGGCAGAGCTTTGGAAGATGACAGAAAGTGTAGATCATCTTTGCTTTGAACTCTGAAGCAGCCCAGAGGGCCATTTGGTAGTGCCATCCCCACCCTTGTGGCTTCTACAATGGCCCACAAGGAATGTTTTTCAGTAAAAAACAAACAACAACAACAACAACAAAAAACCCCATCATCTGAGAATCAGTCATTAAATATTGTGCTTGCCTCATTGCTTGCCTCATTTGGGCCAGAAATGCTGCCAGGGTAGAGCAAGGCATTTGCTGCCTAGGGTGAGAGATGATCTATTGCTAATCGTGCATTAAAGGGAAGCTCTTTGCCTACGGACGGGAGCGAGGCATCTGTCTTGAAGGTGATGGCAATCTCACAGCACTAACTACAATAACAGAAACATGGAACAAATCTAGGTTTGCATCAACATGGAATACTACACAACCATAAAAAAAAAAAAAAACACAAAATCATGCCCTTTAGGTGATTTTAAAGTCGTGTGGATGCTGAGTTAGATACCATCATCCTAAGTGAATTATTGCAGAAGCAGAAAACTGTTCATAGAAAACAGAATACCGCATGTCTTTCCTAATAAGTGGGAGTTAAATACTGAATACACACGGGCACAAGGATGGGAACAACAGACCCTGGAGCACTCTCAAAGGGGGGAGTAGGGAGGGAGGTAAGGCCTAAAAAACTACCCACTGAGTACCATGTCCACCACCTGGGTGACAGGCCCCATAGAAACCCTAACCTCCCCTTCACACAATATATCTATGTAACAAGCCTGCATATATACCTCTTGAGTCTAAATAATCATAATAAAATAGTAATAATAAACAAACAAAGCCTTTCCTCAGAATAAGCAAGAGGGAGTATCAAATCATTTGTGTGGAAAAATACAGAGACAGTCAAGGGAATTTAGAAATTTTCCAGGGATGGATAATCCCTCTTCCAAAGGTGAAAATGGTCTTTGGCAACCTGGGAAAGAAGCAGAATAGAATGATTTTAAACCCAGAATCAAAGATCATGGTTCAGGTTCTCTCTCTTAGTCCTGGAAGGATGATGTGGACAGGGATAGAGGAGAAAAGTCGGAGAATAGATGTCCAGAGAATGTGTGGCTTTGAGTTCATGGATAGAACCATTGCTGCCAGTGCATCTAGATGTCTGTTTTTGCAGCTGTGGTTTATTTTCTGGTATTGTGACAAACATGTTTAGGGGTTCTTCCGCAGAGACTAACATGCAAGACAAAATAAGGGAAACCTTAAATCTTATTGCTTCAGATATGTAGACCCTTTATAATACACAAAACAAAGCACAAAACCAAATTAACAAAAGCAACCCAACTATTACCAACAACAAAACAACCAAACCCACTAAAAGGATTAAGATCTTCTAAGAGAAATTGAATGTTTCTCATATTAATGTATAGAATGTCTGTAATACTTAGTGTGAACATTCATGTTCTATTCATCTTTGGTTAAATATCTTTTAACATTATATACTATTTCAAAAAGTGCATTATTTTTTCTGGGAAAATACTATATTACATTGCACTCTGATGCTCATCTGATCATATCTTAAGCAAGGATCATCTTACGGGAGAGAGATCAAGGTTCTATTCTGCTACTGTACTGAGCACTTCATATCCATTTTTTAAAAAGTTAATCTCCCTAAAAACTCTCCAAAGTTGGTGCTAACAGTCTCATTTTACAGTTGGTGCAAGTGAAGCTTGATGGTGTCAGGTAACTTGTATAAAGACAGCAAGAGAGTTCACAAATGGCCAAGCTCATCCTGAAACCATGCCTATGGGTTTCTACAGTGCGTGCTCTGAACCACTATGCTATACACCTGCTGGGTAAGAGCACTTCTAATTCTAACATTCTGTGATTCTGAGGCAATCTTGAAATCAAAAGTGGATAGGGTGCTGAAGGATTTTTTTGCCCTCTACCCAGTTTTGTTTCATGTCCTTGAATCTTTCTTTCAACAATTATGAATCTTTTGATTCTTAAAAATCATTGGCAGTATTGACTTTTTTTGAGAAATTTGTGTTTTGGGTAGTCACACCTTGAGTGTGATAACTTCTAAATAAATAGATGAGTAAAATTGAAATATCTAAGTCTTTGTACACTAAAGAAGTACAGGGTTATTTTTTAAGAAACAGTGATTTATATGTTTTGGGATATCTGTATACATCATTAGTATTTTCCTTTGTGACCACATAATTATTATTAAGCAGAAAGCACTCTGCTTTAATTTAAAAGGAATTTAATAGTGTTTAGAGCAAACCGTATTTTATTCAAATGGTATGAAGCAAAGGTCCACATTATTTACCCTCAGTACAAAAATAAAATAATAAACAAAATAAATAAAATAAAAAACTTGCCTTCTACCAGAATTTTTAAAGATCTGAATGCTTTTCAGCCTCTGCTTTATAACATTTAATGATAAAAATAAAATAATAAAATAACAATAATTATAATAATAGACATTCTTGGAGTTGTATGATGTGTCAAGCTCTATGAAAAATGTCTTATGTGTAGCATTCAGTTTCATTTATAGCATCCCCAAGACATGGGGCTATTAGAACCATTTTACAGTTAGGCCAAATTCACTCAGCTTGTAAGTGACAGTTTTGGGAATTTTCTTCTTCGGAGTCCAAGGTTTTAACCAATACACATATTGCCTTCAATAAAGTAAGTTAAAATACTATAAAAGGATTGTGAGTTATGTCTTGTGACTCCAACTGCCATCTTGAAATTAACGTGTAAGTGAAAACTTTTCACTTGCATTCAGACTAGAATGAATATTTGTGAGTTGAATTATTTTTAAAGATGGAAAAGAACTTTTTCCATCAACTTGAAAAGTGAAGTAAAGGAAAACAGGAAAGAAATAGAGTGAGAAAATATTTTCCCTTATCTTGTAAGTTGGAGACAATGCCACTTAGCTATATTTACAACTGATTTTCAGAAGGTTTACATATCATTCTTGGTTTATGCTGTATTGCGGTCGTGCAAATGTCTTTTTACGTTGGCTGAGATTAATAGATGCACGATACATTTTAATTTTGCATCGACTTTAGCAACAGTAAAGGAAAATAATAATACTCTGTGCTATGCACTATGCTGGGTGTCTTAAAAACACTAGCTTCAATTATCACAAACTCCTACCGGAGAGCTATAGCTACCCTATTTGACAGACGAGGTTTAGTCATCTGCAGAGGAACCTAGAATTAATAGAATGAACTAAGATTTAACACAGCTCTAAAGCCTAAGCCTGGCCTCCTGCTGCCTAAGGTAGAGGAGAAAGGCCAACATTATCCCTAAAAGGGCTGGAAAATCTTCTAAGAGTACCCACGTCTTTGTGAACAATTGTGTTAATAATCCAGCAATTTGCCCTTGTTCAGATTGTCAGAGTCTACTTTGAGGCAATCAAAGCTTTTAGGGGGTTGAAGTCCAAGGCTTCCTGCTCTCTGCTGCTGATTACAGAACTCCAACCGGAGTTAGGAATAGGAATCTCCTATTCCTCTCTGGGTGTGGACCAGGAGATGTTTTGCACTCCCTGGCCATGCCCACCCTGGGCCAAGGGGCCCTTGTCAGCCATTTTTTTGGATTGCATGTAAAGTTTTTATGAAGGGGATAATTACCACGGCAAAATATGTAGAATTCCTACTCCTTGGAAATAAAAAATCTTTTTTTTTTCTCAGAGAAAATGACCTTTTGAGAGAGGCGAGGGAATGCTCATCTCACTGCCTAGACTTTCAGTTGGTCCCACATACCTGAAAGATACGAGGAAAAGAAGAATGCCAATCAAATTCTAAGAAATCTAGAATACTCAGCCGATATTTATTATGGGCTGGGTATTACTTTAAGTGCAGGAAACCCAATGGCAAATAAAACGGACAGAATCCTGGTCCCCAGGGAGTGTGCGTCTAATGAGAAAACCATACAATAAACACACAAGCAAATAAATGCATAATATAATGTAAGAACAGGGTTAGGTAGTAGGAAGAAAAATATGTCAGAGGAAGGCCGCAGAGCGAGGCGGCTGGTCCACAAGGTGGTCAGAAAACGCCTTGTTTTTTTGTGAGCAGTTTCAGTCGCAGTCAGTAATCAAGAGTTACGTTTGAAATGATGGTTTTCCAAGCGTCGGGTTCTACTCTAACATGAAGGAAGAGAGACAATCTCACCTTCTCTGAACAACAGCGACAATTCGTCATTATTCCAAGGGCTTCTCTGGGGACCCCGACATCTATTGCTCACCTTCCAGCTGCTTCGGCTCGAGGAGTTTGCATTTGTTCAGCGAAAAGGGCTTTCCTGCAAGATTTTCCGCGGAGGCGGGTTTTGTGTCTGGGAACACGGAGACCAAATACGCATCTGAGGCAGGAGGAATCCGAGCTTCAAGAGGAGCAGGAGCTTGGCCAAGGATGCCCGCGTTCCCAGAGGCCGCGGGACACCCAGGCTGCGGCCCCCTGGGCCCACCCTCGTCCTTTGGCCCGCTGGTCCTAGCCCCAGAGCCCCCGCCCCGGGAGGGCCGCCT
>NW_007246703.1:856692-888622 GCF_000164805.1 Carlito syrichta | reverse complement strand
GCGGGCGCGCCGACTCGCCGCGGGCTTTTCCCCGACGCCTCTCCTCCCCCGAACACAGGCCGGGCAGCCCCCCGGCCGCCCGCCGCCGCGGGGGCCCCGGGGGGCGCCGGCCCCGGGCGGGATTCGTCAGCGCCCGCGGCGGCCACGGCCCCCGCGGAGGGTTTCCCGAACCCGGGGCGCGGGGCACGCGTCTGGAAAGCGCCAGGGAGGGCGGGAGCTGGCGGGCAAAGCCTCGGCGGGGGGGGCGTTCCCTCGCCCTTCCTCCGCCTTGGGGCTCGGGTCTTTGCCCCTTCCCCGGGGGGCACTCGGCGTGAACGCCCGGGCGTTGCAGGAGGGGACCCGGGGAGGCTTCGGAGCAGGGATGGCCTCCTTCCCCCGGTGTGTGTCCTGAGCGCTTCGCCGCCTAAGAGGTGGTGTGTTCAAAGCGGCGTCAACGCTGTGCTTGGCGGGGCCCTCCCGGAGCGTCCGGCTCGGCCACCGGCCTCCTGTGGGTTCTGTGCAATTCGGGGTACCCCCCGGGGCTCTGATGTTCTGTAAAAAATAAGAGAATCGGCGGATCGGGCTCTATCCGCTCCCTCCCAGCTTGGAGATACCACATTTCAGGATGGTAGCGGGGAGGTGACATCTGTACTGTCTAAGCATAGTAATGTGGGATGATTTGAAAAGCACCGAAACCATCCCACACTTTGCAGAATATCCATTTAGGTATACACATACACACACAGGTACTTACGCACATATGCACACAGTCATTTTGGGGTGCCTGAAATTCTGTCAGTACAGGCAAATGCAGATCCCAGTTCTAGGAGCTTTTCACTGTGACCTTAGCAATGCCTTGACCTCTGCGAGGCTCTGTATTTTTTTTCTTCTTCGAAATGGGAATCAACATTATCTACCTTGCAACTTGGTTGAGGGATTCAAACGAGAAAACATGTTCAACACTAGTTCTTTTTGTCTGAAAGATAAGAACACATGGGCACCATCATCCAATCTCAAAATCACTGAATTCAGAGAGGAAATTTATGATGGGTAATTACGCCATTTTCCTGAAGTCATTAGAAACTTGAAGTCATGTTTTTAACTTGCCTTCCACACACCTGTGTTGGCGAGATCACAAAACACGGGCTCATCCTTATGAGGGAATGTTATCTGTGTTCACCTTCCTCAGTGCCTTGTAGATGACTTTATCGCCACCTTGCAAATGTCTATTACTTGCTAGCTCTGGTGCACCAACCTGAGGCTTCTGGAGGTTGTTTCTGTATTGGTCTTCCGGTGTCGCTGATATTTATAGATGCGAGTCTGGAATATTACTGATGACAGCCGCACACCTGGAAGGCACTGGCTCTTGTCCGTTTCCTGAGAATCAACTTTTTGGAGTGAGTGCTGACAATTCAGAGTGTCTTGATTGCCAGAATTCAGAGGGCAGGAAGAACAGATCCAAGGGCCACTTCGATGCAGGTGGAGGTTTTGTACAATCATGAAATGCAAAGTCTTGCACATTTTATCCCACACCTAACTGGCTTTATTTTTCAAGCAAGTGCCACGGGGCAGAGGGGCAGCTCTTCACAAGACAAAGCTAATGGTAGGGACTCGTGGAGTCAAGTGGAAGAGAGTAAAGACTGTGAAGGTGGACCTATTGACCGGCATCCTCTCCGCCCTCCCATTTCCTTTCGGTTCATCTCAGGCAGGGTGCATCGTTGATCCAGTTCTTAGTTTTCTCATGTGCAATCTGGAGATGAGAACGTCTACGGATTGTTGTGAGTATGAAGGGCTGAAAAATGTGCCTGCCTCATGCTCAGCACATTTTCTATATCATAGGTAGGAGACACTCGGTGCTTTGTGTTCACAGATAACTGGTGAATGAGATACGGCCACATCTGGCCCATAGTTCAGGAACTGAGTGAAGGAAAATGAGCGCTGTAGTGATTTCACTTTTTCTTTATATCTTTTGAGAAAAGAACATGCGTGTGTGGTTCAACTGCAGTAATTGCATCCGTAATGCCTTTGTGCTGCCACACCATCTAACCCCCAGGACCTCATCGGCATAAAAAAATCAGTTAAACATGTGTCCAGATTGGCCAGACCAGCCAAACCTGGAACAGGGAAAGTTGTTTTCCTCCTAATGACCTGTCCCCTGGACATGGGCCGTGCCACCGAAGTTCAGGAATGTTTATTGTTCGCAGCATTTCCAGGAGTAACGCTTTGTTGAACCCCACCATGGTGCTCAGGGGGAGACTGGTGATTCATTAATTCACTGTGATGATTTGTCCCAATTATTCTAATTACTGTCTTGTCTCCTCAGACCAGCTGGTGCCTAAAGCAGGAGGAAGGCTACCAGTCATGAAGACTGCGGCGGCTGCAGAATCCCGGGTACTGGATCTGTGGGATTCACTGACACCATGTCAAGAGAACCTCATTATTGCTGCTGCCCTGACTTGTCCATTGTGCTGCTTTGCCCTTAGTCCGGGTCCCTGGGGTTCTGTTGTGCATGCATTCTGTCCTCTGCACCTCTTGTACCTTTTCAGGGAGAGAAGAGCCCCGATAAATAGTTCTTTTTCATTTTCTCAGCCTGCTGTCCTGCCAGCTTCAAACTTCATCTGCTGTGTGGTCTTTGTGTACCCATCCCTGTCTGAAGGACCTTTAAACCCAGTCTGGTCTTCCAACAACTGTTGATAATGAAAATACCTGTTTCTTACGGCACACTATCAAGTGCCAAGATGTACGTTCATTGTCATGTGCGCTGCCTCTAAGTTTTACAGTTTGCGGTCTTACTTAATATATTAAGGCTCTGTGTGACTTAGTGACTAGCACACTAAGGAAGTGACACATGGCATTAAATCCCAGGTTTCCGCATCCTCAAAGCCTGGGCCCTTTGCGTGTCACTCTTTTCCTCTCCCGTGAGGCTTTCTGCTCATCTGAGGACTCCTGTTGAAACCTTCCTTGGGTCTTTTATCCCTGAGTTCCTTTGCTATGATAGTCTAGACCTAGTCCTGGCTGACTAGACAGCCATCAATACCGACTCTGTGGGTCAGCGTGGGGTCCCAAGCCAGGTTTCCTGAGATCCCAGTTTCTCACTGCAAACAGATCTTACCTTGGAGAGCCCGGGTTTGTGCCTTCTTGTTGTACTCTACCACCCTATCCCGCCTGGTTTTTAGAATCTCTGGACCCACAGGGTATTCACAGCTCACACTTGAGTTGCATTTGCCTGTTATATCACCTACCCGTCATTTCCCTGGACAAAAGTAGAATTCATAAAAACACTGGGCCTGTGATTCGTCCCTCAGGGAATGGGATGATACTTAGTAGGATATATGACATAGAGCCATGTTAGTCATGTTAGGAGCCCTGAAATGAGATTGGGTGACAAATACCAAAGTGTTGAAAGGAAGACAAGGTTGAGATTTGAAAGATGTGACTGAGAAAGAACCAATGCATCGTATTGTTAAAACGACTTCTCATAACCCTGACTAGCCTATCTTGAGCAACTCTTGTTCCTATTTATAGCTCACGTTAACTGTCATTTCCTCAAAAAGGCAGACCATCCCAACTCCACAGACTTCAGGCCACCCTGTTCTGTCCTTTCATCTCTTCACACCTGAACTCATTTTCTTAACCATTTTTCAATTTTAAAGATGTGGGGTGCGATTCAGGATTAGGTATGCAAGTGGTTGCCTACAGGTAAGTGTGGGTCTCCCTTTGGTCCCCACTTTGCCTGGTTTGAGATCAGGTACCCTTATTGATGATGTGTACCCCCCTCACTCCCCTGGCAATGTCCCACTACTGCCAATCCCTTTCTTATAGTATGATGGTTAATGATCACACTCTGCTTGACATTGTGGTACTCTGTTCTTTGTTTCTGTGATAGATCACTGAGTATGATAGACTCTAAATTCATCCAAGTTGCTGCAAAGTCCGTACGTTTGTCTTTATGGCTGCCTAATAGTCCATCATATGTATGTACCACATTTTTTTTTATCCAGTCCAGTTTTGATGGATAGCACAATTGGTTCCATGTTTTTGCTGTTGTGAATAGTGCTGCAATAAACATGCATGTGCAGGTATCTTTTTCAGTGAATGATTTGAGTTCCTCTGGGTATATTTCCAGTAGGGGGATTGCTGAGTCAAATGGAAAGTCAGTTTTTAGTACTTTCAGAAATTGTCACACTGTTTTCCATAGAGGCTGAACTCGTTTGCATTGCCACCATCAGTGTAGAAGAGTTCCCTTTTGTCCACATCCTCACCAGCATCTGTTGTTTTTTGTTTTATTACTGATGGCCATTCTTACTGGGGTTAGGTGGTATTTCAATGTGGTTTTTATTTGCATTTCTCTGATGGTTAGTGGGGCTGAGTACTTTTTCATGTGTTGGTTGCCCATATATCTTCCTTTGAGAAATGTCTATTCATGTCTTTTGCCCACTTTTTAATGGGGCTGTTTGTTTTTTTTTCTTTTGGCACATTTGAGTTCCTGGTAGATCCTGAATGTTAGTCCGTTGTCAGATATATAGTTGGCAAATATTTATTCCCATTCTGTGGACTGTCTCCCCACACTCTTGATGGTTTCTTTTGCTTTGCAGAAGCTTTTCAGTTTGATGAGGTCCTATTCCATTAGTCTACCTTATCTTTTACGGCGTTCACTTTTGGAGAGTTGATCAGGAATTTGCTGCCGATTCCAATTTCCTAAAGGATGTTCCCTACATTTTCTTCTAGGATTCTTATAGTTGGAGGTTTTACTTTTAGGTCTTTGATCCATTTAGAATTGGTTTTTGTGTATGGTGATAGGTAGGGGTCCTGTTTCAATCCTCTGAATATGGTCTGCCAGTTTTTACAGTACCATTTGCTAAATAGGTTCTCCTCTCCCCAGTGGTTGTTGGTGGAAGCTTTGCTGAAGATAAACTCATTGAGAAATTGAGATTTTGCTTCCAGAATCTCTATCCCATTCCATTGGTCTATATGCCTGCTCTTGTACCAATACCAGGCAGTTTTGATTATTGTTGCCTTTTAATAAAGTTTGAAGTCTGGAAGTATGATACCTTTTGCTTTGCTTCTTTTGATGAGGATTGTTTAGGCTATTTGTGATTGATTATGTTTCCAGATGAACTTCTATATTGTCATTTTCAGGTCTGAGAAGAATGATGTTGATAACTTAATGGGTATTGCATAGAATCTATAGATTGCCTTTGGTAGGATGGACATTTTAACAATGTTAACTCTTCCTATCCATGAGCATGGAATATTTTTCCATTTGTTTGTGTCTCCTTGGATTTCTTTTTTTTCTTTTTCTTTTTTCTTTTCCTGAGTCAGAGTCTCACTCTGTCGCCCAGGCTGGAGTGCAGTGGCACACTCATGGCTACTGAACCTTGACCTGCTGGGCTCAGGCGAGCCTTCGGCCTCAGCCTTCCAAGTAGCTGGAACTACAGGTATGTGCTAATTTTTCTTAATTTCTTGTAGAGATGAAGTCTCACTAAGTTGCCCAGGCTGGTTTTGAACCTGTGGGCTCAGGCAATCCTCTCACTTCAACCTCCCAAAGTGCTGGGATTATAGGCTTGAGACACCATACCCTGACTTCTCGGATTTCTTTGAGCAGTTTTTTGTAGTTTTCATTCATAGTTCTTTCACCTCTCTGGTCGGGAAGATGCTGGGTATTTCATGTTTTGGGATGGCTATTGTGAATAGGATTGTGCTTTTTATTTGTTTCTCTGCCTTTTTTTTTTTTGAGTTGGAGTTTTACTCTGTCACCCAGACTGGAGTGTAGCGGCCGCTTCCGGCCACCGCAGCCTCCACCTGCTGGGCTCCGGCGATCCTTCCGCCTCAGCCTTCCGAGTAGCTGGAACTACAGGCGCGCGCTACCACGCCTGGCTAATTTTTTGATTTATTGTAGAGATGAGGTCTCACCAAGTTGCCCAGGTGGGTCTTGAACCCACGGGCTCAGGCAATTCACTCACCTCAGCCTCCCAAGGCGTGGGATTACAGGCTGAGCCACCGAGTCCGGCTTCTCTGCCTGTTTTTTGTTGGTGTATTAGAATGTGACTTTTGCACACTTATTTTATACCCTGAGACTTCGCCAAACTCCTTTATCAGTGCAAGGAGGTTTTTGACAGATTCTCCTGAATTTTTGAGGTAGGATCATATTGTCAACAAAGAGGGAAAACTTAACTTTCTCCTTTCCTATTTGGATGCCCCCAATTCACTTCTCTTGTCTGATTGCTCTAGCTCAGACTTCCAAGACTGTGTTGTCGAGGAAGAATGAGAGTGGGCATCCTTGTCTTTTTCCAGTCTTCAGGGAAATTTCTCTCCGTTTCTGTCCATTTAGCAATATGCTGGCTGTGGCTTTATTGTAGACAGCACTTACTATTTTGAGATATGTTCCTTCCATGTCTAGGTGTTCAAGGGTTTTTATCAAGAAGGGATGCTGTATTTATCAAAAACTTTTTCTACATCTAATGATATTATCATGTGGTTCTAGTTTTTACATCTGTTGATGACCTTAACTGTATTTATGATCTTGTGAATGCTGAACCAGCCCTGCATCCCAGGGATGAAGCCTACTTGGTCATGGTGGATGATTTTTGAGATGTGTTGTTGGATTCGATTTGCTAGAATCTTGTTGAGATTTTTTGCATCTGTGTTCATTATGGATATTGGCCTGTAGTTCTCTTTTCTTTGTTGGAAGTTTACCCGGTTTGCGTATCAGTGTGATGTTAGGTTCACAAAATGATTTGGAGAGAGTTACATCTTTCTCAACTGCCTAGAATACTTTAAATATGATTAGTATCAGCCCTTCCTTGTATGTTTTATAGGATTCCACTGAAAAGCTATCTGATCCAGGGCTTTCTTGTTGTTGGTAGTTGTCTCATAACAGTCAATTTCTTGTGTTGTTATTGATCTATTTATTGTCTCAGTGTCTTCTTTCTTCAACCTTGGGAGGTTGTGTGATGTCAGAAAGTCCTCCATTTTGTTTAGGTTATTGAGTTTTTTTCCATACAGGTATGCATAGTAATCTCTGATAATCTTTTGTATTTTTTCAGGGTCAGTTGTGATTTGAACTTTTGTATATCTGATTGTATTTATTTGGGCTTTCTTTTTTTTTTTTTACCATTCTGGCTAGGGGGTTCATCAATCTTGTTTATCTTTTCAAAGAACTAGCTTTTCATTTTGTTTATTTTTTTCTATGATATTTTTGTCATCTATGTCCTGTTTTTGAGCTTTTACTTTGGTGACCTGGATTCTTCTGCTGAAGGTAGGGTTTTGGTGGCCTTACCTTTCTTGTTCCCACAGGTGACTTGTTCGGCTGTTATCTTGATGCCTGTTCATAGAGATATAAATTTCCCCCTTAGAACTGTTTTCATGGCATCCCAGAGGTTTTGGTAAGAGGTTTCTTCATTTTCTTTTGCTTCCAGGAATCTTTTGATTTCTGTTTTGATTTCTGTGTTGACCCAGTAGTCATTCAGCATCATGCTGTTTAGTATTCATATCTTTGTGGGTTTGTGGGTAGTTTTGTTGGTGTTGATATTCATTTTTATTCCACTGTGGTCTGAGAAGGTACATGGCAGTGTTTTCATCATATGAAATTTGTTTATGCCTGATTTATGACTGATGATGTGACTGACCTTGGAGTATGTTCCATGTGGTGATGAGTAGAATGGATGTTCTGTGGTTGTGGGATGGAGTGTTCTATAGGTATCCATTAAGTTCATTTGGATCTCTTTGCTGATTTTTTGCCTCGATGATAGATCTAGGGTTGTTAGTGAAGTATTTAATTTCCCAGCCTTGATAGTGCTATAATCAATATCTTTTTTTAGTTTACTTAGTAATTGCTTTATAAATGCTGATGCTCCTTTGTTGGGTGCATGTATGTTTAGGATGGATATCTGTTGTTGATGGAGTGAACCTTTTATCATTATGTAGTATTCTTCCATATCTTTTTACATTTTTGATAGCTTAAAATTGCTTTGTGTGATATTAATATCATGACTCCAGCCTTCTCTTGCGATCCATTCCCCTGGAAATTCATTTTCCATCCCCTAACTTTGAGTCTGTGTGCATCCTTATGGTGAGAGAAGGTTATGGGATGCAACAACTTATTGGGTCATTTTTTAATCCACTTTGCCATTATATGTCTTTTCCGTGGCACGTTCAATCCTTTCACATTCAGGCTGATTGTTGAAATGTGAGTGTTTATCCCTGTCATGAGGTTCTGGGAATTTTTTTTTCTTTGTTTTCTTTTTACTTTCAGTTGATGTATGTGTGCATTTGAGAACTTATTTTCTTAGTGCTTGCTTGTCCAAGTTAGTTGTGAGCTTTGTGAGGCCAAAGACCATGTCTTTTCTGTTACGTCGACAATGCCAGTGCCAAAGGAGGACTGGCTCGGGGCAGATCCTCTGCCTTTGTCATCTGCAAGTCTAGGATTTGTGTACCCTCATTGTAGGCTCCTCACTTGTAGATGGCCAGGTCTTCTTGGGGAAACCTAGCCATGCTTGGGGGTGATCTGTAGAAAGGCCTGCACAGGAGGAGAGTTCTTGAGACCCAGCTGACAGGGGCTTAGAGGTGACATGGGGATAGAAGGGCAATCTAGAAGAAATACTGAAAAGTCTGAATGGACAAACGGAGAAACTTTAGGAAGAATTGTAGTGGACAAAAAAAAGAAAAAAATGGACCAAGTAAAGTGAACAAACCTCATTTCTGCTTCTTTAGACTTTTGGCGACACCTGGCCTGTTTATATCACAAGGCTGTGGTGCTTTGCAAAGCAAATGCAGAACAACAATAACAAAAAGCCATGAAGAACTATCTACAGCAAGAAATTTTGTTTCTAGTTATACCTAATTTTACTAACTAAACTGAAGACTGGCTTATGGAGAATCATTCACATCGCCAGCTATTTGCTGTGTTTGTGCACAAGCTTTATGCAAGCAAGAACTAAGCTGATTTCATATGCAACTTGCAAGCTTCAGGCTGGATGGATAAGTCTAGTGTGTTGTGCTCATCAGGAAAGATGGATTAAATTTAAATTCAAATTGTAAAGGAGACACAAAGACAAAACGAAACTCTTTGAATGTTTGGTAAAAACTGATATTTATTAATAATGAAATCAGAGTCAATGGAATTCAGTTGAACTATTAAACTGTCCAGTAAGTAGAAATTAATGCCAGTCTTTTGATCTTTTAATATAATTACAGCAGTGATTTAGACTTTTCTAGACTGAATCTCTGGGAAAAAGTACTGGTGGAAAAAACAAACCAAACTTCTGTGCATTATTCAGCATGATGTCTGAAAAATTAATGTTCTTGAGAGTAATTTGAAAAGGAAAAGTTGCCTGCAGGAAGCTGACCAGGAAGCAAGTGCTTTATTTTTTGCTTTATTGGCATAGAGGTGGCATTGACAAACCTATGGTTTATCTCCTCTCTGCTCTGCAGCAGCAAAAGTAGTCCTGACTGAGAAAGAGTGTCTGTTTTCTGAAGGAGCTGGTATATCAAAACCCAGCTTGGCGAACTGGAGTGGGCACAGGACTGAGACTCAGATAATGTGTCTATTAGCTAGAGTGACCATGGAATCAGAGAAATTCTTTTTTTTTTTTTTTTTGAGTTGGAGTCTCGCTCTGTTGCTCAGACTGGAGTGCAGTGGCCACTCCCAGTCACCGCAGCCTCGCCTCCTGGTCTCCCGCTATCCTTCTGCCTCAGCCTTCCAAGTAGCCGGAATTACAGGCATACGCTACCATGCCCAGCTGATTTTTTGATTTATCGTAGAGATGAGGTCTTGCTGCCCAGGCGGGTCTCGAACCCACAGGCTCAGGCAATCCACTCACCTCAGCCTCCCAAAGGCACGGGATTACAGGCTGAGCCACCAAGCCCGGCTGACAAATTCTTTTTTAAGAGTGGAGGAAGATCATTGAATAATTATGATAGAACAACATGTGTGAATTAGAACTGTCCTTGGCAAATCAGGACCCTAACTCAGCCCAAGGCGAGTCAATTTTCTAGTCTCATGGAATCTCCCTCCCCTTTTGGGTCTCAGCTTTCTCATCTGTTACAATTCCTCTCTATGAACCTTCAGGTGAATTATGAGAATTAAGTGACATAATGTATGATAACAAAAGCTTTGAAACAGGTGAAAATATCTCTTTGGTAGCATTGTTATTGGAATGTTTAAAGGTAACTCCCCTATAAATCACTTGTTTTTTCCCTATTGACAAGAAGAATGAGAAGTAATTGAGACAAAAATTTTAATTATTCCATAGCATTATGTGACCATAAATGTTCAAACCTTAGCTTTGGATCAGTAATTTACATTTTAGCACCACACTTTTTTAACTTTTCCTTTTTTACATTTTTCCAATATGACTGTCAAAATTTATGCATGATGGCAGGTTTTAAATGTAAAAATTAACTTTATTTATCAAAAGCACAGGTGACTATCAGTCTTAAAAGGGTATAAATGAAATCCTTGTATAAACACTTCTAGTGCATATAATTCTGGCTGAATGGAAAGAAAACCAATTAACTCACATAGTGTTATTTAGTGACAAATTATCTTTTCTTTAGGACTATTTCTGAGTACTGAAAAAAAGGGGCTGAGAACTGAAGATCTCTCCACAATTGCCCCAAAGCATATTATTGTCTTCTCACTTCTTGTATTTTCTTAGGGCCCGGGCAAGGGCTAGGCCTTTTCACATAATGTGGCTGTTAAAACTGAGAGCCAGCTGTTGGAGATGAGTCTCAGTAAAGTACCTAAGACCAAGCAATTAACTAAGGAAGAAGAAGTGAACAGGACTTTTAAGTTCCCTACTCTATCTTATAATCTGGTCACTAAATCCTACCTTTGCCAGAAGTCTGGGAATAAGATAAAAGGTTGAGTATTGGTTAAATTGATACAAGACAGGATTATTCCTGGGATTTAGGGATGCTGTGAATACAGTAAGTCCCCTATATATAAACAAATTCCATTCTGAGAGTATGTTCGTAAGTCTAGTTTGTTTATAAGTCCGACAAAGTTAACCTAGGTACCCAATTAACACAATCAGTTGTATAATAGAGTATTGTAATAGGCTTATGATGTTTTTCACACAATAAATGATAAACCAAACATACAGTAGTCAAAAGAACAACCACTTGTAGAAGATGTATGCACGTGACAATGCTTGCCACATGTGTGAACTAACAACACTGGACATGTAAATGCACGTTCACATCTTTGAAAGTTCACAACTTGAAGGTTTGTATGTAGGGTACTTATGGTGTATGCTGAGGTGTGCTTGAAACCAGAGTCAAATGCAGGTGTGAGACAGTTTAACAACAACAAAAACAACAACAAAAACATTGCAACTAACAAGTTGATTGACTAATAAAATGTTGGCAATAATACCTGTTGTTTGCAATTTTCCCAGACACATCAAAATTGGTTCGGCTTAAAAAAACAAATAGTTAAAAGTATATTTTTTTTGTTAACTCTACTTTAAAATAAAGCAGATTTATTATGTTATCTGGCTTTGGTTAGGTTTCCCACGCTGATTTTATGTTGCTTGTCAATATTTTAGTAGACTGATATTTCATTTGAAATATTCGTGAGAAGCCAGGTTCGGTGGCTCAGCTTGTAATTCCACGCCTTTGGGAAGCTGAGGTGAGTGGATTGCCTGAGCCCGCGGGTTTGAGACCCACCTGGGCAGTGAGACCTCATCTATACAATAAATCAAAAAATCAGCCGGGCGTGGTAGTGCATGCCTGTAATTCCGGCTACTCGGGAGGCTGAGGCGGAAGGATCGCCGGAGCCCAGCAGGTCGAGGCTGCGGTGGCCGGGAGCGGCCACTGCACTCCAGTCTGGGTGACAGAGTGAGACTCCAACTCAAAAAAAAAAAAAAAAGAAAAGAAATATACGTGAGAGAGAAAACTATCAACATTATATTTCCAATCAAATTATTTTTATTTGAAAATATTATTATTACAATACTTTGAAAACTCAAATGAGCTTAGTCCATCTTGCTTATGCAAATCAGAGAAAGGTTGGACATGCAGCTTTGTCTTGCAAACTGCCACGAGGGTGTCCATCAGCTGGGAATGCCCAAGAGACTGGAAGCAGCTGGCTGGGCTTGCTTGCCTGAAGTGGAAGCTACGATGCTCCATCCAGGGGCACTGAATGGCAACTGATGCTGGCAGACACTCTGTTACAGGGAAAGGGTACTCGCCAAACCCAGGTAGCTCCAAAATGGTGTAGCACACTGCCAAGGAGAGGCCTGTCAGTGAAGTGGAGTGAAGTGGACAGGTGGTGAAGGACTGTAAGACAAGGTGAGGTTGGGCAGAGCTTACTGAGCCCTTTCAATAAGCCAGGCACTGAGATCTTGTATTTTTTCATTTCCTTTTTACTGCAACACTATAGAGTAGGTAATCTTTTACAAATGATGAATTCCTAAAATTCTTGCTTGCCCAAGTTTACGGTTAAAAGTGATGAAGACAAGATTTGACTTTTTCTAGTAGGATCTCATATTCTGAATTTTTAGCCACTCCAAAAAAAAAATAAATAAATAAATGCTTTAAAACTTAGAGAATTGAGGGGTTGTAATAGTTACTGAAGGAGAGAGATGAAGAGGAGAAAATGAGGTAACCATCTTGAGGGTTAAATTCTGGGTGAATTTAAGAATATATTAGTTGGCTTCATCATTTGTTAAGTATTTTCCTTTTATTTTAAAAATGAAAACATGGAGGTTTAGAAATGTTAAACACATTTTCATTATCTCTCAGCTACTACAATGATAAAAGGGAATTTGCATCGTTGATTGCAATGTCAGTATTCTCTCCACTATTTCCTGCTGTTGAAATATGACGCTTT
Organism: Carlito syrichta; assembly: GCF_000164805.1. NCBI lineage: Eukaryota > Metazoa > Chordata > Mammalia > Primates > Tarsiidae > Carlito > Carlito syrichta. Next base: position 875,808 of record NW_007246703.1, on the reverse strand, counting down.
GCAAAATAATGGAATGGGAAATGTTGGCCCCACATATTTCCTTGAAGCTTTTGGGGGTACTGGTGGGTGTACCCCTTTTCTTCCATCCTGCTTTTCTGAATAATGGCTCTAAGATCCACTGTTTCAATATTTCTCTAGCTCTGTTCTCCCAAAAGCCTTTGAATCTACTCCTTGCCTGACTATCAGAACACATCCATGTGATGTCACAGTCCCTCGGATCTTTCCTAAGAGACTTGCTGCCTGGTGTTAGACACGTTGGCTTAATATGATGTGCTGCATCTAGGGGCAATTGGTTTTCAATGGTGTCTTCATGAGAGGCAATGGTTTATTTATTCAGTGATATTGACCAAGGTGTCTCTCTGGACCAGGCACTGTGTACCTTAGGGCTTGGTATGTCTGACTCTGTGGCAGATTCAGTAGTGCATTATTATTTCATCTTGTAAATCACGTCTCCTGCCATGGTTTACATGTGGTTTGTCTTTATAAAAACTGATGTTGAAACTTGATTTCTAATGAGGCAGTGTTGAAAGGTGGGGCCTAGTGGAAGATGTTTGGGTCATGGGGATAGATCTCTTATAAATAGATGAACACAGTACTGTGAGGGTAAGTTCTCTCTTTCATGGAAATGGGTTAGCTCCTCTGAGAGCAGGCTGTTGAAAAGAGTTTAGCTTTCTTGATTATCTTGCTTCCTTTCTTGCCATGTAGTTTATTTGCACATGACCACTCTACTTCTGCTTTTTCCATGAGTAGAAGCAGTCTGAGGCCCTCACCAGATACAGCTGCCCAATCTTGAACTTTTTAATCCACCAGCATTTTAAGTCAAACAAACTCCTTTTCTTTATAAATCACCAAACCTCAGATTTTCTGTGACAGCAACACAAATAGACTAAGACATCCTCTAAACCATATTCCTAAAATTTTTTTTAGATGGTCAAGCAAGGTGACTCACATTTGTAATACTAGCACTTTGGGTGACTTATATGGCAAAATCTTTTAAAGCTAGGATTTCAAGACCAGCCTGGGCAACACAGTGAGACCATGTCTCTACAAAAGAAATCAAAACAAAACAAAAAATAGCCAGACATGTGCTATGTGCCTTTTCTCCCAGATACTTGGAAGGCTGAGGTGAGAGAATTTCTTAAGCCCAGGAGTTCAAGGTTACAGTGAGCTATGATCACACCCCTGCACTACAGCCTGGGTGACAGAATGAGATCCTAACTCTAAAAACAAACAAACAAAAACAAAAAAGCTATTTTAGAACCTACGTATGTATCAGGGTCTTTTAATGTATGCGGGGCCAGAAACACCATTTCCTATTTAAAAAAAAATAAAAGCAAGGGAAAAAATACCTTGTTGATGACTCCTTCCCAAACTGCAAACTGATCACAGTAGCCAACTCCCTGTCTATTTTTCTTTCTTACATCTGACTTCTCAGTAATCAATAATAACAGTTCAGTAATGGTGCAGCTGGTCTAGCAGAAAAATTACTGCAGCAGAACATTCACGATGAAGCTAATGAGAGCATGTGAAAAGGGGAAGAGAGTAGAATTGATGTTGAAACTAATTTATTTCATTAGCTGGCACTCGATGTAAATTGCAGTGTAATGGAATTAATCATTTGAAATGGATTGTTCACTTATAAGTTATAAAAAATACCAACTTGGTGCTATTTTTTCCTCTGATAAATCAATTTGGTTTTAAAAGATTTGCTTGTATTTAAAGTAGAAAGAGAACCAAGGGGTTCATACAGCTCTGCCTGGGAACAAGAATGAGGCAGCAAAAATAACTGGGGCAGAAGGATGTCAATAAAACAAGAAACCAAGTGATTGACAAGGGGCGGTAGATGATTTCTACGTAAAGTATGTGAATGTGGCATGATAAACTTCCTAAAAAAAAGTCTCTTAAAGACTTAATCCAGTCTGAGACAAGCTGAAAACAATGACTCTTAATCCCAGACATACATGATAATTTCTTGGGAAATTTTGAAGAGATACAAATGTACAAGTCTCATCATAATGTAATTAAATCAGAGTTGTTAGAAATGAGTGCCATAGAACAAATAAAGTGCCATCTTTTTTCACGAAAAAAAAAAATCATGTGGAGACTGAACAAAAACGTGTTTTATTCAAAGGCATAAGTATTTTATCCCCGAGCTGCATGAGATAGTGGGTTAAAAACTATGGATTAAAGAGGCACTAGACGTTCTTAATCAAGGTCATTAATACCAGATTAGGAATATAAAAATATATGTGTGTCCTCCAAGGCATTAATCATCAGTTGATGATGCAGATGCTATATACGGTTGATATTCAGAAGAAAGAAGAATGACCAGGGGAACTAGGGAAATCTTAGAATCAGTAGGAGAAGAACCAGAATTTAAAGGGTAATGTATCAGTAAGCTATTGCTGCATAAAAAAGCATCCTAGTCTTAAAGACTTAAAAACAACCATATTTTAAGAGCTTGCAGCCACCTTGGTGATTTAGCTGTTCTAGGGTTGGTCTCAGCTTGGATTATGTTGTTAATGATCACAAATTGTTGCAATGAGCAGTCTATTCAAAAAGATGCTCACACATCCTGTGACAATTGTGACCCAAAGTCATTTCACAGATCTTACTATCACGAGATCAAAACATTTTTTTTTCTCTTCAACCTTGACTACAAGATCATTCATGAAGTATTTCTGAGGAAAGTTCTTTCTACATTTTTATAGACAATGAAACTTGTTTAACATGGTTACATAATTATACCTGAGGTAAAGTGTGATCAGTTTAAGACCTGAACCCAAGATTATTGGCTCTACATATAATCATTCCTTTGTGCAATTACAGATGGTCTTTGAGAAAGGACTTTGTGTGCTAACTTATTCATATAAGAATTTCAATTTAATTACTAAGACGTTATTGCCAAAACAAAAGAAGTAAGAGCGCCAACATCTCTTAAGAACCCACTGGGCCTCGGGCATCAATCATGATTAAACTCCAACACCATTCTTTTCAGCAAGTATTTAGCCATTTCACATGTGAAGGAACTGCATCTCACAAAGGTGAATCCATGTATGCCTGATTACACAGCAGGTGGCAGAGCTGGCATTAGAGTCCAAATTTGTGTTCTTTCTATATTGCATGCTCTCCTACACTGTGGTTTCCAGATGAGATGCATTTGATCTTACTGTTAACAAGAAAGAACAAGTGAATACCAGGTAGGGGTCTGTGTTGACATTTAAGAGCTGTAAGTTCACGGTACTGCATTTTACTGATTGATAAATGCAATAAAGCTCTTTCCAGAAGTGATATAGAATAAGTTTTGCTGTGTGCTCATTTCACATAGCCATGGCATGATTAACTCTTAGAAAAATCAACACATTGGTGTGACAGAAGACAATCAACCACCAGGGCTAAGACTTGAGTAAGGAAAATAAGGTGTGTAAGACAACCGTCTTTAAGGAGGTTACTGATTTCAGGGCCAGTCCTGTGCAAGCTCAACCCCCTTTTTAAAAATAGTGAAGCCCTTTTTAAATGTTGCACCTGTGATGTGAGTTGCCTTACTCACTTCAGCATTGTTCTGGTCCCACCGCCAACAAGAATTTATTTGAATTTTTCAAGACATTTGTATCCAAAGAGAGACCGACTGGAAGACAGTAATGGACATGTGTTTTTATCCATCACTGTCATGTCAATGTCACCTGAAACCTCCATTGCACACCTGTACCTGTCTATCCTTCCCAGTTCCTACTGTGTTCTGTGCTCCTATTTTGATGATATTAAATCTATCGTGGTCCTTCCACTCCAATTCGATGATTTCTTTCTGTTTTGCTTTGTTTTTTTGCCTCATCAGTATCCAGACTTTATGTGTATCATGAAAAAAAAATACTTGTCTAAAGTCTGTTGAAAAAATAACTTTCAAAAAATAGTATCTCGCAAAGTCCAAGGTTGAAGTACAGAATGCTGGACAGGCTTGTTGCATGCAGAGTCCGCCAGCATCAGGACAGAGAGGGAATAAAGTCTCAGTTGTCAACAGGAGGTTCCAGCTGGGTCAGAAACCAAAACTGCAGGCAATGCAGCAGAAACATGGCACTGTCGAAAAACACCTCGAAGCAAAAGACAGCAGGGGTCTAGTTAACTGGGGACCTGTGTGACATTGTAGGTGACACCTGAATTAGCATACATGTAAGTATGGCTGGGATCAAAGCTAAGATGAGAGCATGAAGAAATGGCTTTGAATCTACAGGAGTTTGGATAGGTAAGACATTAATAGGATCTAATTTTAATAACTAGACTGGCCTTATAAATAGTGTTGCCAGATAAAATAGAGGGCACCAATTTAACAATGAATTTAAAATTAAGAATAATTTTTAGTAGAAATATATTTCAAACACTGCATGAGGCATATTATGCCATATATAAAAAATTCATCTGAAATTCGAATCTAATTGGGCATCCTTTATTTTCATTTGATAAATCTGCAACCCTACTTACCAAGTTGAAAATCACCTTCTCTACTGACTACAGGACTGGGTGTTTCTGCGTAAACACTGACGTTTAAGGTAGCGAGAAATAAAACTTGGCCACAAGAAAGTTGTTCAGTTTTTTCCTCTGCAAAATGGACAAAATCTAGCAATGCCTCCTGTGGTTGTAGGGGACACGGATGAGGTAATGCACAAAGCGCTGAGAACAGGCCCAGTGAGTAGCAAGGGCTCGATAACTTTCAGCCCCTCTTAAAGTCATCGTCTTGCGAAGATGAGAATGGGTGTGATGAGTGAAGGAGTACATAAATATTCCTGGGTCGGCAGCACACCATCAGAATCTGAGTAATATTCATCACAATTCATTTTCTTCCCGAAGCTCAAGTTCCGTCCCAGTCCGTACGGGAAGCAATCAAAACAAAGTGGCATAGCAAGGAGTCCCATGACAGTTGTGTGGAAATGCCATCCTTTCTTTTTAAGGTGAAGCAGTAAAGCTTTGCAAGTGGCATTTGTGCCTTTGACAAATGGGCGGCTGACAACACTTGGACGTGGTTGACAAGTACAAAATAGCATTCAGTAGGCAGGCGCTGGGGAGGGGAAAACAACTCTTATGTACTGCGGTCTGTATTGAGCCAGATTTTAAAGAACTGAAAAACTCTCTCTATATGGGAATTAAGAACACGAAGATCTTTCAGTGAAATCTATTATCCTTTCTAAGATAGATTGTTTTCTAAAGCTTTGATTTTTTTTCTTTTGGCCCTCCTATGGGATTGTATTGGAAAAATATCCCTAGAAAACATAATTCAGCAGATTTTGATGGAAAACATTTCCCTTCAGTTATAAACATCTAAATAATCCATTGTGAACATCAGAAGTTATTGAAATCTCTGATGTAACTTTAATACATTCCTTCCTGTGGAATGTGGGCATGTTTTCTGAAGCTTTATTGAAAAATGAAAGTCTCATATAAAATGTATTTCAGATCATTTAACTTTTCTATCTTCTTTTATGATCCAATGAATTTTATTCATTCTAGCAAGTCGTGCTGAACCTAAATACTTTAGGATTAAGATTAAAATACCGAGTATATAAATTAGGCTTAATAAAAAAATCCAATATATTTTTGCAGATGCAGCTACTGTCACTTAAAGGAAATGATGCAGCTCGAAGGCAAAGTGTAGATAAATGAACTGATTTTGTAAAAACTTGTTGTCCACAGAAATCAAACCCAGTTGGTCCTGCTGTTATAAATTAAGGTTGAACAAAGTGACACAGCTCCCTAGGGAACCTTTTCTCTCAACTTTAAAACAAGTGTCCATAATTGTATCTCTATAGCTTTATCCCATAGTGTAATCAAAGTAAAAAATTAAAACGAACCTCTGGACAATAGCAAGTATCTTCTAGATAGATTTCAATTTCAATTGGTTGGATTAGCTAGAGAATATAAATACAAAAGGCAAAAACTCTGACATGGGTGATGAATAATTTAATTACCTAATTCTAGTGAAATTCCACAAGTAGACTAGGTACTGAATAAAGGGGAAATTCAGGCAATTTGTCAGACTAAATATGGGTTTTGAGTTAAAGCACTGTGTATAGTAGGTGTGTATATATGCCTTCATGTGCCCCTGGGGAACTCCTCTTTGATCTCTACTGGATGTTGAAGTCATGGAGAAGAAATGCTTGTGATACATGCTACCACCTCTCACAGCGTTGCACAAAATAGGCACACTCTAGACAAACAGTGTGGTTGGAAAGCTACGATAACCTTGATGTCAGGGTAAAGAAAGGACAAGACCAGAAGTAGGGAAACTACTTTGGAAGCTGTTGAAATAATCTATCAAGAAAAAAGTCAATACTGGAACTATGATAATCACAACTGAAGTAAAGAGAAATCAAGGAAACTGAAAAAAGTTGAAAGCAGCAGAATGAAGCCGGGCTCGGTGGCTCAGCCTGTCATCCCGCGCTTTGGGAGGCTGAGGTGAGTGGATTGCCTGAGCCTGCGGGTTCAAGACCCACCTGGGCAGCAAGACCTCATCTCTACAATAAGTCAAAAAAAATCAGCCGGGCGTGGTAGCGCATGCCTGTAATTCCGGCTACTCGGAAGGCTGAGGCAGAAGGATCGCCGGAGTCCAACAGGTCGAGGCTGTGGTGGCCGGGAGCAGCCACGCACTCCACTCCAGTCTGGGCGACTGAGTGAGATTCCAACTCCAAAAAAAAAAAAAAAAAAAAAAGCAGCAGAATGACATAATTTATTGAAGACTGGATATAAAAAAGACCAGAATTCAGGAGTACCTAGGGACCAGTTGTTTCATGATGCTGTTCAGCAAGATAAAAATATAAAAAGGAAGAGATGATGGAAAAGACGATGACTTTGTTTTACATAAATTGTAAGTGAGGTGCTTGTGCAATGCACTAATGATGACTCCTAGCAATGATTTTGATGGTTATGGAGAACCAGATTGTCCAAGACCATTGAAACACTGGAAGTCAGAGAGACAAGTTGGGAAAGTGAACGGACTGGAAGAGGGTTTGAGACACAGAATGCCCAAAAGAACTCACCTGAGAGTTTATTTTATTATTTATTATTTATGCCTTTTAATTTTATATTCAAGGGGTAAACATACCAAGATGTAGAATCAACCTAAGTGCCTGACAACCAATCAGTGGATAATGAAAATATGGTACATATGCATCATAGAGTACTACTAAAAAGAATGAAATCATGCCATTTGCAGAAACATGGATGGAGCTGGATTCATTATCCTAAATAAACTGGCTCAGAAACCTGTCATTTTATTTATTTATTATTTTTAAATTTTATTTTAAAGATATGGGGTACAATTCAGGATTAGGTATACAAGTAGACATCATATAGGAAACTTTGGGCCTCCCTGGCTCCACTGAGCTATGATATGTACAGCAGGGTAGGAAAACACATGGACTGACAGAGAAGGTAAGAACGGCTTTGTGCTGCAGCCAGCAGGGAACTTCTCAGCAACTTTGCAAGCTGGGTATTAGAAAAGACTATTATTAAATATTAAACTCTATACATTTAGAATATATACATCATATTAAAAGCAAAGACAATGCAAATTTAAAACTTGTATATTTTTTGAACAAGTTGCTATCGATGCTCTTGAGGGTGTCTGCATCTATTGTTATCCATATGGTGGAAAAGCCGTGATGGTGTGCTACTGTGTAACTCTTTCCAACTCAGCTTTTAGTGACATCACTTTGATAACTTAAGATCATACCAAGATAATCAGCAAGTACTACAAATTAGGACTTCCCCACACCCTGACAGCTGACTGTTAAACATTTACCAGCACACTGCTAGTTAAGTGGAAGCTCCCATGTCCACGGAATGAACAGTAGAATAAAAATGTGTTCTGCTTACTAACGTTGCATTTAAAAAAATCACCATTTAGTCGCTTGAAATAAAAACAATGGTTTTATAACTAATTCAGCTTCTGTTGGTCAATAATTCTGGAAAGACTTGACTTGGCATCTCTCATGTAGCTTCAGGGTTAGAGCTGGAAGAACAGGGCTGACAGTGCACCTCTCCCTTCTTGTAGTCTTCTCCACATCGTCTCTCTGAATAGTCTGGGCCTTCTTGCAAAGCGATGACCTCTTGGTGGTTACACTTCTTACATGGTGTCTCAGAGCTCCAAGGCAAGTGTTCTAAGGAAGAAGGTGGAAGCTACAGCACTTGTCATTTTCTTACCTCAAAAGTCATTTCCATCACATTCTACTGGTTTCAAACAAGTCACAAGTCTGCCTAGACTCAAACAGAGGGAAAGTGCTCTCCAATTCTCAAACACAGAGTGGCAAAGTTTAAAAGAAACATACGATATTTGGGGGCCATTTTTAGAAAATACGATCTGCCACACAGCCCAATCCACAAAAGATTTGGAAAAAACAACTGTATATAGCTGCTTCTAGGAGAGCTACTCTGGAGGATACTTGAGAATTGTTGCTTTCATGAATTTAAGACAAATGCACAAACGTGAGCTAAAATATCACTTTTAAATAATACAACCTTAGGTAGGAGCAAAAGAACTTTGATCTTGGAAAATTTTATGAAGTGGAGAAGCCTAGACTTGGATGACAATTAATAGCAAAATATTTTCCACAGCTTTGTGGCTTAGGAAAATTTCCATGCCCCTAGCCAGAAACTCACTCCTTTTCATTATTTTTCTGAAAATTTTTCCTCAATCCATTCCTTACATGAGATTTTATTTCATTTTGGCCAGTATACTTGTTTGTATTATCTTGCTTTTACCTTTGTTGCTTTGATTGGGGGATACACACACACATTACACACATACACACATATATAGATATGTATATGTATGTAGATTCTTCACCTGTGATGGGGTTACTTCCTGATAAGCCATCATATGTTGGAAATACCATTAATTGAAAACTTACCAGTATGGTTGTTTCCACTCAGAATCATATGGTGTGCACCACATAGCATATCAGTAAATTGGGAAAGCTTCAAATTAAAAATTTAGAGTCTAGTTTCTACTTAATGTGTATTTCTTTCACCGTTGTAAAGACAATAAATCTCAAGTCAAAACATCATACATTGTGGACCATCTGTGTGAGTGTGTGTGTGTGTGTGTGTTTATTTGTTTGCTCATTTCCTGTTTATCTGGTTCCAACTTTTTTTAAAGATAGTACATTTATTTCTCATCTGATCATGTGTCCTCAGGTTTTCTGACAGCAGAGTGGATTAAAAATGTCACTTTCCCTCTCAAAGCTCTGACCCCTTCAACAAGAACCAGAAGTCCAGAAATAAAGATAAAAAGGAAGAAATTCTGAGTGGGAAGAATGAATACTGCCTTGTTTAATTGAAACTCATTGTCAAAGGGAAATTCTTACAGAGTTTAAACTAACTAATAACTTTCTGAGACAAGGCCACACCTTGGAAATTTTAGACAATTATTTTAAGAAAAGAATGTGTTGTGGCATTTATTTTGTAACTGAGGTTAGCATTTATAAAAACTTTTAAGCTATGCTCTAAACTCAATAAAAATTAATAGAAGACTGTCAGGTGCCGGGCTGCATGCTAGCTTCCTGAGACAGAGTGAGAAATAAGACGGAAACAAGCAACCAGTCAGCACTTAAAATATCTGCTGAAAATTACGTGATTTGTAGGTCTTGTCAATTAGAAACTCACTGTCTAATTTTGGAGATGTGACAACTATTTATGGGAATTAAAAGGCCAAAGAAAGCTGAAGCTCAGGTCCAGATGAAAATCAAAAAGTGAAAAACTGTAAAATGGTCACTTACGCAACATTATCCAAGTTGAGTTCACAGTTATTAGGTAATTAAATATTTCCACTCTAATTAAAAAAAAAAAAAATCTAGACACCTGTAAAGAAAATGCTGACAAATGAGAACTTAAATCGGAATGGCTCTTGGTGGAGCCAGGATGATGATTGCTGTCAAAGCTCCCCTTGTTACTTCCAATGTGCAACCAGCACTGCAAACTCCTGACTTACCTAACTTGTCTATTCCCTTTCCTTTTGTGTGTCACCCAATCTTCCACCTTTATCCTCTCAGTGAGGTGTCACCTGCTTATCTGAGTTATGTGGAAGAACATTTTAGAAATTTGAGGAGTTTCTAGGTACTGTGGTTCTCAGACTTGGCTGCACATTGACATAACTTGGAGAATTTTGAAAAACAACAACTGATGCTCGAATGCTCTATCATCCACCACCAGCAATTTGGTGTATGGTCTGCGTGTAGCCGTCATTAAAGTTCCATCGATGACTCTACTGTGTGGCCAAGCGGAAAAACAGTTGCCCTGGAACATCCCAGTGAAAAAGACCAGACACAGTTTAAATAGAGATCAATCCTTAACGAAGGAAACAAACATTAACGGCTTCAGGTTCAAGCATATGCAATGAATGTGAGAATGACGTCAAGTAAGAAGAGGGGTGAGTTGGGAGTGCATAACCCTGGGATCCTTCCAACAGAAGCCACCTGGAATGTGGGATCAGTAGATGAAAGTGACCTCTTTTCAAAGGAAGTCAGCAATATGGATTGCATTTTTATGCACAGCCTGCCAGTTTTTAAATGTTGGTAGCTAACTCATTTTATAGCGAAAACACTGAATAAGCTTAAGAAAATCTGTCTGCGAGCTGGAGTCAGTGAACAGGACTGCCAGTTTATGACTTTTCTCTTAGAAAGAAGAGTTCTTCATGTTGCTATGCTACATATTCCCTGGCTTTTCTAGGGCTCTTTTCTCAGACGCTTCCTTTTCGCTGTGCTCCCATGGAGATGTGACAGTGCTGTTCCACAGCTGCTTATAAACATTCGAGTGAACTTGTCCTCCGTAGTCTTGGTTTTATGCCCAGTGCAAACATAAGGCAGGTATTAGTAGATGTTCCACCATTAGATCACTATATTGAAGAATGGATGTTAGTTTATTAATGCTGTGTACAAAACACCCAAACCAAATTTTGCAGTACTTGTGGATTCATGATGAGATAATTAGCAATTTCTTCACTTCCCACTGAGCAGAATGAGTTGAGGATTAGCTTCTCTCAGTAGATTACACATTAGAGAGAAAAATGTCAAACAGCAAAGTAAAATGAGATGCTGTGTCTTCCCACACAAGCATCTCCAGAGCACTAATGAGCTAGCTTTCCTGTCACATTCACAACTCGCAGCAGATGACCTAAGAATAAGTCAGAGAAGTTTTCTATTGGAGGAACTTTATTGTGCCTCTAAATATATAGGAAAAAAGTGGGTCAATTGGTACTTAAGGAAGCGATTTTACTTCAACTAGAGAAAATTAACTGTGTTTTTTGAAACAAAGAACTCTTGGAAATTTTAGTTTTCCTCATTTTCCATGAAAAAAAAAATTTCTTCATTTGAAATAAAAACTTTTTTTTACTGAAGAAATTGCTCTTGGCTGTTCTCACTCCACACATTGTCCCCACATAGTGAGGTCGCGAATCCACCACCCCGATCATCTTTTCCTTCTCCTTTTACCTCTTTCTGCTTCCCTTTTCTCCCTGTCCCACCTAGGGCTCATATCCTGTGTTTGGAATCAAACGTTTGCAGGATGAGGCCTAGGAGGCCAAGGCAGAGCAGGAGGCTGGTGTTCAATATACTGGCCTCAGCTTTATGACAAACCACAGCAGGACATGTATCTTTACTCAGTTGGCAAACTTGCTCTGATAGACGGAACCTCTCCAGACGGCTGTGCTGGAGGTGAGCAGACTGGGCAAAGGGATGTGTCTGTGCGTATCCGCCGTTTTCTGTTTTCCGTTGATCAAAGTTTATCCAAGGGATGCCCTCTTCCTCCCTCTTATTCTTCAAGACTGCCCCTCTCAATACTACTCCATGGTGTCATCTGGCTGCACTGGTAACTGCAAGGGAAACCAGATCCCATGTACCACACTGTGATTTTTCCTTCAAGTCTGTAAGTGGCAGGAGGAACCAGCACTTCTGGAATGCCAAGGGCCTCTGGTAGAACTACCGGTCCACAGAGAGCAAATCCCCACAACTGCTGACAGCTGCTGAGGAAAAGCAAGAGGGCAAGACTGATGGGTGAGGCCAAGAGGCTCTGAGGAGCTGAAAAATCAGGTCTGATATACGTAGCCAAGCAGCCATTTTAAGAAGTATTATAAACACATGAGTTTTGAAATGAAGGCAAAGTTTGATATACAGTTCAAGGCTATCATCAATCTTAAATGGGTGATATTTCTTTTTACTTGTCGAATTGACTTGGGGCAGATATTTTCTCTTTTTTTTATGACTGTGACCTATAGCAATTATTTCTTCAGTACATTTCTCTATTTGTTTTGATTCATCACTGTAATGTTTAGTTCAGAACTTCTGACACTGTTGCTTTCCGCAACCATGACTCACAACAAAATGGGAGATTTTTCCAAAGAGGGGTGCAAAGATCCAGGCCAGCTCTGTCTAATAAAAATTATAATACGAGCAATAGTTGCCTTTTCTCCATATTCTCACCAACATTTATCTTTTGTCTTGTTGATAAGTTAGGCTAACAGATGGGAGGTGATATCTTATTGTGGTTTTAATTTTCATTTATTTGATAATAGTGATATTGCATACCTTGTCGGGTACATGCTGGCCATTTGTACGTTGCTATGGTTTGAATGTGTCCCCAACAAAGCATGTGTTACAAACTTAATCCTCAATGCAAAGGTGTTGAGAAATGGTTTACTGGGTCACTACCCTAATGAATGGATCATTGTCATTATTGTAAGAGTACGTTCATTACCATGGGAGTAGGTTTCTTACAAAGGAAGAAGTTTGGGACTGCCCTAATAAATATATTAGTATCATTCTTGTGAGACGGTGGTCATTATCACGGAGGTAGGTTTCCTATAAAGGGACACGTTTCTCTCACCCTCTCTTTGCACTTCCAACCTGGGAAGATGCAACAGGAAGGCCCTGAACAGATATTAGGCCTCCAGTCTTGGACTTCCTAACCTTTAGAGCTGTAAGACATAAATTTCTTTTCATTATCAGCTACTTATTCTCATGTATTCTGTCACAGAATTGCAAAACAGAATAAGACCATAGTCTTCTTTGGATAAATATCTATTCAGGTCCTTTGCCTGCTTTAAATTTTTTTTTTTTTCTATTGAGTTTCTTACGTATTTTGGGTATTAATTTCTTATTTGATATATGGTTTGTAATTTTTTTTTCCTTCTGTAGGTTGCCTTTCAATTGGTTGATTGTTTCTTTGCTGTGTAGAAGTGTTTTAGTTTGATGTAATCTCACTTCCTATTTTTGCTTGTGTTGCCTATGTTTTGGTGTTATAACCAAAAAATTTGTTGCCAAGACAGATATCAAGAAGCTTTTTACTATATGTTGTCTTCTAGTAGTTGTATAGTCTAAAGTCTTAAATTTAAGTTTTTAAGTAATTTCTCTTCGCGTTGAATATGATGTGAGATAAGGGTTCAGTTTTCTCTTCTCCATTGGATATCTGGTTTTCCCAACACCATTTGTTTCAGAGACTATCTTTGCACTGCTACATGTTCTTGGTATCCTTATTGAATATCAGTTGGCTATAAATGTGTGGATTTGTTTCTAAGCTCTCTATTCTGTTCCATTAGTCTATACGACTGGTTTTTGTTTGTATCGTGCGATCTTGATTGCTGTAACTTTGGAATATATTTTGAAATCAGAAAGTATGATGTTTCCAGCTTTGTTTTTCTTGTTAAAGATTACTATGGCATGGAGTCTTTTGTGGTTCCATATTAATCTTAGAATATTTTTTTATTTCTGTAAAGAATACCACTGGGATTTTGATAGAGGTTACATTGACTCTGTAGATCATTTTGGGTAGAATGGATATAACAGTATTAATTCTTTCAATTCATGAAGATAGGATATCTTTCTATCTAAGTATTATTAAAAACACTATGTAAGTTCCATAAAATAATTAAAATTAGAACTACCATATGTTCCAGAAATCCTATCTTTGGGTATATATCCAAAGAAATAAAATCTGAATATTGAAGTAATAGCTACACTTCCGTGTCCATTCCAGCATTACTCACACTGCCAAGGTATGAAAACACCTAAATGTCTTTTGACAGATAAATGAAAAAAGAAAAATTTTATAATATAATATTTTTAGCCTTATGTTGAGTCTTTAAAAAGAATGAAATCCTATTATTTGCAAGAGCATGGATGAAACTGGAGGATGTTATGCTAAATACACAAGCCAGACACAGCAAAATAAATACTGCATTATATCATTTATATGTGGAATCTAAAATAGCCAAACTCAGGGAAGCAGAGAGTGGTAACCTGGCAGTTGTCAGAAGCAGAGTAGGAAGGATAAAATGAGAGGATGTTGGTCAAACTGTAGAAAGTTTTAATTCAGCAGGATGAAGTTCTGGAGATCTAATGTACAGCACTGTTACCTGTTAACAGACTACAGTTAGCAATAATGTATAGTATACTTGGAATTTGCTAAAAGGGTAGATGAGAAATGTTCTCACCATAAAAAAAGAAAAAAAAAGTTAATTATGTCAGATTATGAAAATGTTAATAAGCTTTTTGTGGTGATCAATTCATAATGTATATGTATATTAAAAGTTTAAAGTGCACATTTTAAATGTATACAATACCTATGTCTCAATAAAAGTGAAAAAAACTTAAAATAATTTTCCAGAAAGAGGAAAAAAATGGGAAAAATGTATATAATAAGAGCAATAAATGTAAGCCACGTATATAGTTTTAAATTTTCTAGTAGCCACATTAACAAAAATAAAAAGTAAACTTAATTTCAGTAATATATTTTATTTAACTTAATATATCAAATCCATAATTATTTTAATATGCAATCAATATGAAAAATATTATGGAACTATTTCATATGTTTTATAAAGTCTCTGAGATTTGGTATGTTTTTCCCTGACAGTACATCTTCATTTGGATAGTCTCATTTCAAGGGCTCCACGGGCCACCAACTATGGACAATCATGTAGTTCAGTGCAGCTCTGATAGATGGGCATGGCAGGATTGAAATCAATCCAAGGGGAATGACTTTGACTAAGGTAATTGTCCCAAATTTGAGCATGCTTAAGTATCACCTACAGAGTTTGTCAAAACATAGATCACTGGACGTCCAGAGATTTTGATTCAGTAGATCTGGGTGGACCTCCCAAATTTTCTTTTCTAAAAACTTTTCAGGTGATGCCAATGCTACTCTTTGAGAGACATGGATGAAGATGATACTTTGGGAAGCCAGCTCTGTAGCTTTTACACTTAAAGGGACATGCAGATTCTAAACATGATATCAATCTCTTCTCTATTGTGGGTAACAATTAGTGCTACAGTAGGAAAGACAGGTCATCAAACTTGGGTAAGAATACAATTTGATTCCTAAGTGTAATGACACACAGTAATCTTTTTTAGTCTTGTCAATCATTTGCAAGTAAAGACGCAAATATTTGACTATCATATGCCCAAATGTGGTATATTTAATTTAGTATAACTTTTGCATCCAATAAGAATCCAGTCTTGCTTACATTCTCATTCACTAAAAAAACACCTTGGCATAATTTGAGTAAATTACTTTGGGGACTAGAACGTTATAACATGAGCACAATTCAATTTATTTTAAATTGACTATGAGCTCCTGTTAGTCACTTTTCGGGTGGACTGCATCTCATATTTTCTGTTGTATTTTCAGTTTTTAGCATTCTTTATACAGTAGGTACCTAATGAATACATGAATGAGTGAATATGTTTACATGCTTCATATTTTAATGAAAATTTGGTCTTTGACTGTTCTGAATGTTTAAGTATAATGCTGAAGTGACAATGTAATGCTAGGAGAGTATATTTGTATGCCAAAATAGACATTTGTCTTAATATTATAATTTCTGTGGTAAATGTTAGGAATAAAATGTTCTCCGGAGTAAAAATCCAAATGCTTTCCAGCTACTTTTAACCTTGTGGTTCCAGATGCTGTCATTATAGAGACTCCATTTCCAAACCTCTTCTCATCCTATAGATGCCTGGGTCTTATCTACAATTTACCTGATGCTCTGAGTTCACATTTCACAGAGTGGTGCTATAACATATTGTAAGAAGGGATGCTATGCATGGATTTGTTAAATGATTAAAAAATATCTCTAGTGATACAAGAAAGGAACTTTATGAATCTAACATTTTCTCAAAATTGGGCTCACAAATGGAGATCAAAAACTTCAGTCAAGTGGAAACTAATTTAGTGTTGTTACTGTCAAGCATCTATACCTTTTCAAATAACCTAATGCTATGGGTAACTTTAGTCTCTCAGATTCTAATTTGTATAAAGTCAGTTACGGAGTCTACTTCTTGCTGGACTATAACGACACAATTACGATAACCCATGTGAGATAACTCCATAATTTCATTGTTTGAGGTCGACATTGAGAATGCATACATTGACTGAGCTCCAGCTCTGTGCCAGGTACTGACTTCTTTGAACTCACTCAAATACTTGTCGCAACCACCTATGAAGCAGAATTTTTATCATTTACTCCTATTTTGTATTGAGTAGGCTGAAACTCTGTGAACTCAAGCAATTTACTGGAATTGACAAATATGGTAAGTGGTCAAATCTGTTTCCAGAGATTCCACAGACTTCACAGCCTACATTCCCACCAGTGAGCTGTGCTAATTGGTAGGGGACAGAGACTTTGGAATACGGCTTTTCCCGGGGTGAGGTAGAGGGGAGGAAACAACAACTTCCTATGGATAAATATATAGGTGTACAACTAAGTGGACCTCAAAGCAAGAAAATCCTTAATGACAGCACTGTAACCTTTCCCTTTCCTTAGACTATTTCACTGGAAAGGGGATTTTGAAATACATTGGGAATCTAAGAGCTGGACTAGGTCTGCAGGAGCAGAAAACATCAGGGATTTAGGCTGGCAAGATCAAGTGCAGTCACAGCACCATGGAGATTTTCAGATTGGCCTTACAGCTGTTTCCTTATTTAAAAAAAAAAAACTTATAGAAGGCGGGTTTTATGATATTGTCTTTCTTACAACAGTGTGTGAGAAAATCCCCAGTTTTCTGTTTCTACAATTTGGGGAATCAGAGCGCAATTCCTTCTTCTGTCACGTTGAGGCTCTGGAAAGGAATTTATCATGAGTGCACATAAACGAGAAGAGTTAGGCTGTCTTAGTTCAGGTAACATAAAAGCCAAAAGAAACAGAAGTAGACCCTAGAGGACTAAATTCATTATTTGTTATTTCCTGCTTTTGAATGAAGCCTACATCTTGATCTTTGGCCTTACCATAGTGCTTGGAAAACGTATTTTCCATAGTGTATAGGCCTTAGGAAAACAGTGACTACTATGCCTCCTACCTGTCATCATTGCATTCCCCCCCCCAAAAAATACAGCTAACTGTTCTTCTTACAGTATCGTCAATGAGCCACATTTCTTAAAAAAAATTAACCAAGCTCCCCAGAGAAACAATTTATTTTTCTTAGAAGTTATGCCTCACGATTATCTCTCTGCCTCAGACAGACTAATCTCCATCATTATGACAATTCTTCCATATTTACACTTGATGACAGGTCACAAATGTACGAAGTCAACTAAAATATTATTTAACAACTTGGTTTTTATTTTCTTTAGGGAGAATGATGATATGTAACCATATACACTGAAAATTTTGGAGAAATAAATGACTCAATTTGAAATAAACATCAGTAGAGGACATACAGATGTCATGAAGCATTTCTTCCTAATTGTTTAATCTACCTCTTAGTCAAGTCCAGAGTATGACATTATCTTTCTTTTCTTCTTAGTGAAGTCAGGCTCATGCTTGGAATGAGATGAAATACAAATGAATTTTATACTTGTAGGATGCTCATTTTTTAGTATTGTTTTTAGGGAATTTAATAAAAACAGTTTTCTTTACTCTGATGATCCAGGGAAAGGCATTAGATGCAAATGAATGCATAGAATTACATCAGTCTAATTTCAAGACTGATATGGATGGCCAGTAAAACCGTATAGTTTCAAATTGCTTCAAAATATTTCACCATAATAACTATACTGCAATTTGATGGATTACAGATAAACACTAGAAATTAATGACAAGGAAACAGAATTTTTAAAATTTAGTTGCATTATTGTATTCAATGCAATATTAGTAATTAATAATATGATTTGGTTATAATAAAATAACTTGTGAACTTACCGTGTATCTGTTATATATAAATCACTTTATCAAGCACGGAAATTTCCATTTATTCAGCACTTACTATCAAGTACTTTTCTGCATAGGATATTATTTCAGACCTGGAGATATAGCAGTAAAAATCATACATTAAAAGGTCTCTCCTCATGGAACTTATATTTTAATGGAGAAGACAAAAAAAAAAAGCTATGTGAGATCAATAAAGTATGTTTGAAAGTGTTAAGTACTAAAGGAAAAAAAATGCAAACAGGGAAAGAGGCCAGTCAGCATTGTAATGGGATGGCAGTGATGAAATTTCAGATTGTTTACAAGGTAGGCCTCTCAGAAAGCAAAGTGACATTTGAATAAAGACCAGAAAAAAAGTCAAGAAATTTCCCATAAGAGTGTCTAAGGGAAGGGCACACAAGCAGGCAAAATAATTCATGATATTATGAATACAGCTGAAACAAACATACGAGTGCAGGTATCTTTTTTGTAGAATGATTTCAGTTCCTCCGAGTATATTCCCAATAAGTGAACTGCTGGGTCATATGGAAGCTCAATTTCTAGTTCTTTCAGAAATTGCCACACTGTCTTCCAAAGAGGTTGCACTAGTTTGCGTTCCCATGAGCAGTGTAGAAGCATTCCTTTTTCTCCGCATCCTCGCCAGCGTCTGTTGTTGTTTGTTTTATGAATGATGGCCATTCTTACTGGGGTTAAATGGTATCTTAATGTGGTTTTGATTTGCTCTATTCACAATAGCAGAAACATGGAACTGACCATGTTGCTCATTGAAGCTGGACTGGATAAAAAAAATGTGGTACATACACTCAGTGGAATATTATGCAGCCATGAAGGACAAACATGGACTTCCCAGCAACTTGGATGGATTTAGAGTTGATCATACTCAGTGATCTATTACAGAAACAAAGAACAGAGTACCATATGTTCTCACTCATAGA